>NW_013666776.1:257160-261127 GCF_000517525.1 Limulus polyphemus
CATGTACAGAGAATGTACTGCTGTGTGTAGTAGTGGAACCAGTTTCTCCAAATTAGTATTTTAACATGTACAGAGAATGTACTGCTGTGTGTAGTAGTGGAACCAGTTTCTTTAAATTAGTATTTCAACATGTACAGAGAATGTACTGCTGTGTGTAGTAGTGGAACAAGTTTCTTTAAATTAGTATTTCAACATGTACAGAGAATTAACTGCTGTGAGTAGTGGTTGGAACCAGTTTCTCCAAATTAGTATTTTAACATGTACAGAGAATGTACTGCTGTGTGTAGTAGTGGAACCAGTTTCTTTAAATTAGTATTTCAACATGTACAGAGAATGTACTGCTGTGTGTAGTAGTGGAACAAGTTTCTTTAAATTAGTATTTCAACATGTACAGAGAATTAACTGCTGTGAGTAGTGGTTGGAACCAGTTTCTGTAGATTAGTATTTCAACATGTACAGAGAATGTACTGCTGTGTGTAGTAGTGGACCCAGTTTCTTTAAATTAGTATTTCAACATGTACAGAGAATTAACTGCTGTGAGTAGTGGTTGGAACCAGATTCTGTACATTAGTATCTCAACATGTACATAGAATGTACTGCTGTGTGTGTAGTGGTTGGAACCAGTTTCTGTAGATTAGTATTCCAACATCTACAAAGAATGAGCTGCTGTGATTGCTTTTCTAAGAATGCATTTTTCTAAAAATTTCATTCTCTAGATTCTAGAAATTTAGTGATTACAAATTATACTTGGATTAAACCATTAAAAGTAATTTAGAAACTTGTGAAATAATGTATGATACTATTTATATTAACTATGATTGTTAATCATATTTTTTGGTCTTAGATATAATGACCAATATGAACATCTGTTGTGAAAGTGAGTTTCCTGAATGTCATGTTTTAAGACAAGAAAAACTTTTTTACAGAAGTTCTGCAAGTCAGAAAGTGATGTTTGTGGAAAAACAAATTTAAATATAAATAATATAAAATAATCTAATATACACCAGATTACGGATAAACCATACAGTCAGGTAATCTGTGGAAATGAGTCCGTAACAGTGGATTACCAAAAACAAGACTCAAGGATACATACTGAAGAGAACCCATATCTTTGTATAGCTTAAAAATAAATAAGAGTATACACACTGAGGAGAAACCTTACAATTGTACAGTTTGTGGGAAACACTTTGGAACAAACAGTACCTTAAAAATACATCAAGGAATACATATTGAGGAGAAATCTTACAGTTATACATTTTATGAAAAACACTTAGAAACAAACAGTACCTTAAAAATATGCCAAAGAACACATACTGGGGGGAACCTTATAGTTGTATAGTTTGTGGAAAAGACTTTTTAACAAACGGTGATATTAAAAATGCATCAGATGATACATACTGAGGAGAAACCGTGCAGTTGTGTAATTTACGGTAAAAACTTTAGAATAGATGGGGAGTTAAAAAGCATTAAAAAAAATACACACTGGGGAGAAACTTTACATTTACGTAGTTTGCGAAAAATACTTTAGAACAAATTATGATGTTTGTGAAAAACAGTTTTGATGTAACTCTAATTTAAACATGCATCAAATAATACATGCTGGAGAGAAACCATACAGTTGTGAAGTTTGTGGAATAAAATTTTGAAGGAACTCATATTTTAAAATATGTCGGAGAATAAAACTGGGGATAAACTTTAAAAGTAGTGAATTTTGTGCAAAACAATTTCTAAAGAAACAATTAATTAAAAATACTACCTAGAGTACACACACACACTGGGTATATACTATACAGTATTGCAGTTTGTTGAAACAGTTTGGAGTCCAGGCCGACCTTTGGAGGGTGTGAGGTCTGAGGCGGTTGCATTAGTGGCTTTGTTCTAAGGACAGCCCTGTTTAGTAAATTAAAAATACACAGAGAATGTACATTGTTGATAAGCAGTATTGTTGTCTACTGTGTTGTGAAGAATTTCAAATGAATGTAGAAATTGTTTAAAATATTTTGAACCACATTAGACAGGATTAAGTGTATGGATCTATTTTTGATGTCCTTTGATACTTTTAGTTGGGAACTCTTGTATTTAAGGGTGTGAAGTGTTTATCATATGATGATCTGTTTATATGTTGTTATTATACTCTCCAGTTCTCTCCTCTATCTCGGTGTTTGTGTGTATTCTTCACAACACTAAAGGTTGTTGTGGTCTAGGTATGTTACTTTCCTGTCCTGGTGTTCATCATTTGGTGATCTGTTTATATGTTATTATTATACTTCCTTGTTCCATTCTCCATATCAGTGTGCTTGAGTATTCATCAAAACATTAGAGGTTGTTGTGTTCTAGATTTGTTACTTTCCTGTCCTGGTTTTATCATATGATGATCTGTTTATATGTTATTATTACACTCTTCAGTTCTCTCCTCTATCTCTGTTTATGTATTCATCACAACACTAAAGGTTGTTGTGGTTTAGGTATGTTACTTTCTTGTCCTGGTACTTGTTGTAAATATTAACAACAGCAATCTATAGACATGACACTATGCTTATTGTGACATTAAAGTTACTTCTACACCGATCTTACAGTATTTTTATTGTTGCAGTAATATTTGATGTACATAACTGTAACTACATGTTACAGCATTGAAACTGCTTTTTTCTTAGTTTTTGGTTTTAAAATAATATTAGTTTGTTGGATGTGTTTAAATAGTTATATGTCTGTTTATTCTATATAACTAACTTTGAAATATTATATTTATATCATCATATTTTAAATTAGTCAACTGGAAACAATATGTAGACATTTAGTGAGTAGGGGTTGTTAGGAGAGAATGACTAAGCAAGAAAAGGCTCACAACATCTTAGAACAAAGTACTTGTTTTATTTAGACTCTTAAAATATGTAATATGGTTTCATATCTGTCATACAAGAACATTATTTCTCTTTCTATCCCAGCAGAAAGTTAAAGTTCCACTGTAAATGTATATGTCCTAGCCAGTTAATAGAAACTTACATTATGTATGAATAAAGACTTTATTTATCTACTTGTGTTTCTAGTTATTCGGTGCTCATACTGTTTATGATTATTCTCTGCACTTTACTGGTAATTGATACTTTACTGGTGGATGTTAGTGTATCTATAAAACATGTAGAAGTTATACATTGTATGGTATTGGATTATGATTTAGTGAAGCATGATTTATATTCAGGCTTGTTACAGACAAATCTATATTATTTATACTTCTACCAACAGGAGAAGGAGGTTCCTTACTAGAAAGATCTTTACATATCATTTTGAAGTCTGGTCTAGTAAAAGAGGAACAAGAAGAGAAGTATGGAGCAACAGAGAAAACTGAGGTAGTTTGTAAACTAAAGAATGTACAATTTTGTTATTGAAGTGATCATATAAATGTAATGATGTCTTTTTGGGTTTAGTTTGACTAGAACTGAATCATTGTTCAAATGTTCGAAGTCACAATATTAAGAAATTCACAACAACTTTAGTAAACTTTTCCCTACTGCTGTTTCACTGTTATTGTATCATTAATGATAGAAGTCCACAGACATTACTGTTCTTATGAAATGGGAAGAAATTTTCTAACTGAGTAGTTTATTTTCAACAAATGGAGATTAGTAAATTAGTATTTCAACATGTACAGAGAATGTACTGCTGTGAGTAGTGGTTGAAACCAGTTTCTGTAGATTAGTATTTCAACATATACAGAGAATGTACTGCTGTGTGTAGTAGTGGAACCAGTTTCTTGAAATTAGTATTTTAACATGAACGGAGAATTAACTGCTGTGAGTAGTGGTTGGAACCAGTTTCTTGAAATTAGTATTTTAACATGTACAGAGAATTAACTGCTGTGAGTAGTGGTTGGAACCAGTTTCTTGAAATTAGTATTTTAACATGTACAGAGAATTAACTGCTGTGAGTAGTGGTTGGAACCAGTTTCTTGAAATTAGTATTTTAACAT
>NW_013666776.1:261137-274192 GCF_000517525.1 Limulus polyphemus
TGTAGAGTAGTATTTCAACATGTACAGAGAATGTACTGCTGTGAGTAGTGGTTGGAACCAGTTTCTGTAGATTAGTATTTCAACATGTACAGAGAATTAACTGCTGTGAGTAGTGGTTGGAACCAGTTTCTTTAGACTAGTATTCCAACATCTACAAAGAATGTGCTGCTGTGATTGCTTTTCTTAGAATTCATTTTTCTAAAAATTTCATTCTTTAGATTCTGGAAATTTAGTGATTACAAATTGTAAACCATTGGATTAAACCATTAAAATTAATTTAGAAACTTGTACTATAATGTATGATACTCTTTATATTAACTAGATTGTTATCATATTTTTTGGTCTTAGATATAATGACCAATATGAACATCTGTTGTGGAAGTGAGTTTCCTGAAGGTCATGTTTTAAGACAAGAAAAACTTTTTTACAGAAGTTCTGAAAGTCAGAAAGTGATGTTTGTGGAAAAACAAATTTAAATATAAATAATGTAAAACAATCTAATATACACCAGATTACAGATAAACCATACAGTCAGGTAATCTGTGGAAATGAGTCCGTAACAGTGGATTAACAAAAACAAGATTCAAGGATACATACTAAAGAGAACCCATATCTTTGTATAGTGTGTGAAAAACACCTTGGAACAAACAGTACCTTACAAATACACCAAAGAAGACATAGTAGGGAGAAACTTTACAGCTATACAGTTTATGGAAAACACTTAAGAACAAACAGTACCTTAAAAATATGCCAAAGAATACATACTGGGGAGAAACCTAATAGTTGTATAGTTTGTGGAAAAGACTTTTTAACAAATGGTTATTTTAAAATGCATCAGATGATTCATACTGAGGGGAAACTATACAGCTGTGTAATTTGCAGTAAAAACTTTAGAATAGATGGGGAATTACAAAAGCATAAAAAATACACACTGGGGGAGAAACCTTACAGTTATGTAGTTTGTGGAAAATGCTTTAGAAAAAATTATGAATTTAAACATGCCTCAAAGAATACACACTGGAGAGAAACCTTACAGATTTGTAGTTTGTGGAATAAAATTATGAAGGAACTTGCATTTAAAAATAGATCAGAGAATAGACACGTAGAGTACACACACACACTGAGTATATACTATACAGTATTGCAGTTTGTTGAAACAGTTTTGGATCAGGGCCGGTCTTAGGAAGGTGCACGGTCTGAGGCGGTTGTCTCAGTGGCCTTGCCATAAGGCCAGCCCTGTTTAGAAAATTAGAAATGCACAGAGATTGTACATTGTTGATAAGCAGTATTGTTGTCTACTGTGTTGTGAAGAATTTCAAATGAATGTAGAAATTGTTTAAAATATTTTGAACCATATAAGACAGGATTAAGTGTATGGATGTCCTTTGATACTTTTAGTTGGGAACTTTTGTATTTAAGAGTGTGAAGTGGTAGAATGACAACAAATCAATTAATAAAATATGATAAAATTAAATCTGAATGGAAATAGAGGGACAGAACAGTCATTGTTTCTATAAAATGAAACAAGAAGAAACTTTATAACTGACAGTTTTCCTTCCTGTTTTTTTTATGTATAGACAGTGAGTATTGATTAGAACCAGTTTCTTGATATTACTATTTCAAAATGTATTGAGAATGTGCTGCTATGATTGATTTCCATAGATTTGATTTTCTGAACAGTTACAGCCTTCATTATTCTGAAACCTCAATGATCTCAAATCCCTAGTTTAAATTTTTTATGTTGAAGAAAGTAATCATTCAGTTTGTACTAAGGTTATTCTGTTCTTATTGGTTTACACATTTTATTTATTTAGCATTGTTGGTTTGTTTTGTTGTAACAATATAAATTCAAGAATGTTTGATATTATTTTAATATAATATGTACTTTCTAACCATGTGTATCTATGTTTGATTTTTGATTGCCAATGTTCCAATTTAGGTTTCACTGGATTATGGAACTTGTAGGATATTATAGCTCCTGATGAAGCTGTAATAGTGAAATATTGAGCTCATAAATTTACATTCTGGAGGTATAGGTCGTGATTTTATTTATGTACAAAATATACATCATGTCTCTAATGGACTATGTGTGTAAAATATAATACATCGTGGATGTAATGGACTCTCTGTGTAAAATATAATACATTATGGCTGTAATGGACTATGTGTAAAATATAATACATGATGCCTGTCATGGACTCTGTGTAAAATATAATACATTATATCTGTAATGGACTATGTGTAAAATATAATACATGATGCCTGTAATGGACTGTGTGTGTAAAATACAATACATCATGCCTGTAATGGACTGTATAAAATATAATACATCATGCCTGTAATGGACTATGTATAAAATATAATACTTCGTGACTGTAATGGACTATGTGTTTAATATATAATCCATCAGGGCTGTAATGGACTATGGCCATAATCTCAAGCAAATAAACTCATTAATGTTCTCGTTTGAAGACTTGTCTACCTACAGAACTTTACTCGGGATGTTGGAGGAAAATTCTAATTAGAGCTGGACACCTAGTGTTATTTGAAACAATTAAAAGAAAAACTTGACGTTTTACACCTGGTTAATGAATTAGTAATGTTGACTAAATACTGCCATGTGATTGCATGGGTGCTGATAGAAATATTATCGGTGGGGGGGTGGGTCACAACATGTATGTAAGGGATCAGCTTTTAGAGTGTAAGTCAACAGAGTAAAAGAATTATGTGTGCTTAAATACAAACACAAATTTACAGTTGTAAGAAATATTACTAAAAATATTTAGCTTAACTACGATGTTAAGTTTACTTAATAGTACATGCAAATGTAAGGAGAGGCAATTGCCCTTTCCTCGAGAGCCCATGCATGGTCATCATATCTGTTTTTGAAATATTCAGCACTCCCACTCTGATCTTGTATAAACATAATAAATAATAAAAACATGTTTTACTAGCACTGATAAGGACAATAATGTTTTGATTTAAAACATGTTTCAAATTAGAATTGATTAAGTAGCCAGTTAACCAAATCATTTGTATATTTTGTTGGAGGGACAAACAAAGATATATTTTGAGTCATTAGAATATTTTGAAGTCACCTGCCATACTCGCTAAACAGTAAACTTATCTGATTTGATTATGATTTTATTTAGTGAACATAATTAAAAACATGTTTACAAACATTGGAACTCAATAAAACTAGAGTATACCTGTTAAAAAGTTAAAAGTGGTATTGTGCTCCACTCCTCCTTTAAAACATTAGTTACCCTAATCCTGTGTTCCAGTTCATCCCAAAGATGTTCTATCTGGTTGAGGTTGGGGTTCTGTGCTGGCCACTGCAATGTTTCGATGTTATTCTCTTCAAACCATGCATTCACAGTCCTTGGTTTTTGACATGGGGCATTATCATGTTGGAAGATATAAGGACCAGTACCATAAAATTGCCACAATGTAGGAAACACACAATTGTTCAGACCACGAGAAGCATCCCTAGACCATGATACCACCACCACCTCCAAACTTCACTGTTGGAACAACACTCATGTTATAAGTGTTCTCCAGGCATCCTATATACCCAAACATGTCCATCAGACTGGAAGAGCGTGTAGCATGACTCGTCACTCCACAGGCCCGATTTCCATTGATCCACGGTACAGATTTGGTGTGCCTTTCCCCCTACCAATCAAAGGTGTGCATTTGTTTTTGTTATCAACAGCTTGTGAGCTGCAGCTCTTCTGTGAAAATTCATGGCATGCAGCTCTTGACGTGTTGTAGAATCACTTATAGGATTACCTGTGGTTGCTCACATCTCCACACACAGATTATCTAGAGTCTGAAGGCGAGATGAGGTAACCAGTCTTCTCAAGGCACATCGGCTCCTGTTAGTCAATATTTTATGCCTACCTGGTCATTTCTTGGGCTGATTGTCACCTGTGGACTTCCATTTCTTCACCACATTGCTAATTGTGGACTTTGGGAATATTTAATTTTTACACAATAGTACGTACAGACATTTTCCCCAAATGACATCAAACTATCCTTCCCCTCTGAAACTGTTAGGTCTTTCTTTGTACTTATCGTTTGGCGTACAAGTTCGAAATGGCTTCCAAGTGAACTATTTGCATGTTTTGTTGTCACACCCAGTTTTCTGCAATCAAAGGTATGTCCCATGACTTTTGGATTGTTATGAATTTCGTGCAAAGCTACACGAGGGCTATTCATGCTAGCCGTCACTCATTTACCAGTATAAGACTAGATGGAAGACAGATAGTCATCAACACCCACCACCTACTATTGGACTATTCTTTTAGCCACGAATAGTGGGATTGATTGTCACATTATAATGCCCTCATGGCTGAAAGGATAAACATGTTTGGTATGACGGGGATATGAACCTGCAGATTGTGCCCCCCATGAATTTTGGTAGGATAGCGTATATAGAACATTCCTGTGTCCAAGTAAACTACTTGTACCTTATGATAGTGAAACCTTCTCCAAATATTTATTACTGTGTTAAACTTATAATAAAGGTCTTCATTTTCATTACTTGCACATTACTTGTTCATATAAAGATGTAAGTTTAGGATTAAATTACTTAAAATATGTAGCAATTGATAGAGAGTATAAACCTAATATCATAGATAGGATTTATAACAAATTACAAATTTATTTGAGTATACCAAATTACAGATAACCAGAAATAGAAATAAGGAAAGAATATATCTAAAATATATTCCATTATGGTAAAAAAAAAAAGGCAATGTTTCTAGGAAAAACACAGATTGTCAACTAACCCTTACACCTCAATTAAAGTTAATATTATTAATTGATTGAAGGATAAAATTGAACCAAAGGATAAGTGGGGAATATATAAAATTTTGTGTAGTTTAAGAACAAAGATTCATCTGATATATTCAGAACTAGTGATTTGCTCTTGGATGAAAATAACGTTGAAGGACAGCATGGAACCTTTGGTTATCTATGCAGTTCTATTCACCAAGTAAAATGACACCCTTAAAACAATAACTCAAAGCCAGCCCTAATCAATCAAAGATTTTTCAAGCTTTCTCCCTTCAATTAACTGCATCCACCACATCAGAAGGCATTAGACCTATAGGTTCCTCCATCCTCAAAATGACCATTTGATTCAACACTATTCTACTATAGCTATATCTTTCAGTCTATCCAAACTACGTGATTTGGTATGATACATTGAATAATGTTTATTTAAAGCCCTATTAGTTAATCAACTAAGGTAGAAAGTTTACATTTGACTGGTTATTTTGATCACATGCTCATGGTACCTTCCATTAAAGAGCTTCCAATGGCAAAGCGGAATGTCTGCAGTCTTACAATGCTAGAAACTGGGTTCTAATATATGTGATGGGCAGAGCACAGATAGCCCATTGTGTAGCTGTGTGCTTAACATCAAACAAACAAGTCTTCCATCAAAAAAGAAGAAATAAAATGCACTATAACGTTGCCAAACAACCACAAATGATGAATTATGGGCTTTCACCAGTCTGTTTTATGGCTTTCCTTCATCCACCCCAATCAAAGTTAAATCCACAACTCGGGGTCTAAAGTAATGATACTTGCACTCACTTAGATCAAAACCCTGTAACTATAAATCAAGTATACACGTGGACGAATAGGAACAATTGTTCCTCACACACCCCAGTTGGGAATAGCCCCTTATTCTTGTTGCTCTCTCTTTTTTTCAAACTAACATACCTTCAGGTTAAAATAAATGAAAAAAATATTTTGAAGGCACCCCCATTCCAGAAGTCATGCAACATGTTAGAAAAATAAAGATATCTTAGATGAAAATGACTCCTTAAAAATGTTTTTTCCCTTGTCTTACCATTCTCACCTTTAAATATGAAAAAAGATGATGAATCAACACTATAAATTATCTTAAACACTTCAATCAGATTCACTCTGAATTTTCTTTCATCAAGAGAAAATAGGTTCAGAGATCCTAACCTATACGTGTATGATAAACTTTCCATCTCCGGGTATCATCCTCTGAACCTTTTCCAACATTTAATATCCCTTATGAGGTAAAGAATCCACTATTGAACACAGTACACCAAAAGTGGCCTAACCAATGATATTATAAAGTCTCTAGACTTGTATCAATATTTCTCTACGTACAACTTAAAATCCTAGTTTATCTGCTACTAGCAACAGCACATTGCTTAGATGACTTATCAAACTGATCAACCAGAACACCAAACTGTTTTTCTTCCATAACACTGTTAAGGTTTTTAAAATCCAAATTATACTTATAATTCAAATTTTCGTATCCCATGTACATTACCTTACATTTATTATAATTAAAAGTCATCTTTCAATTATTTCTTCAACTTACCAAATAGTCCAAATTTTTTTAAGGCATTAACATGCACCTTATATCCAGTAATATCTAAAGCTTTAATGTCATTAACAAATTTAAATAATATTTTGACCATTACTTCATTGATGTAAATAAAAAAGAACAAAGATCCTAATAGTTATCCCTGAAGTACCCCACTCATAACAATTGTACTGAACTCCATTTATATTAACCCCCGATTTCTTTCATCTAGCCACTGTCCAATGAACTAATCAATTACTTGTACCAAAAGAGATAGCTTTTAAGAAGCCTTTTATGTAGCACTTTGTCAAATGCTTTCTGAAAATCCAGATATACCAAATTCACACCCATATTTTCATCTACATATGTAGTAACATCTTCAAAGAACGTCAAAAGATTAGTAAAGCAAGATTATTCAGTAGTGGAACCATATTGACTATCCAACAAAATCTCATTAAATGACTTTGCAGAGCATCTTTTATGTACTTTCAAAATTCTCACCACAGACATATATATATATGACTAGGACCATTTTTATTAGCTCCATTAAAAAGTGGAGTAACATTAGTTTACTTACAATCTTTTGGCATGTGCGTTCCCACTATTCAAGGACTTAGAAAAAATAATAGTAAGTGGCTCACATATCCAATTTTTAACGTCTTTCAAAACTCTTCAGTAAATCTTATCTTTTCAAGTTTAGGCAAAAAGTAAGCACCAGAAGTGAGGAGGATGAGTGGGAAGTGTGACAAAAGGTAAGCATCTATTGGAAATGCATTTTCAGTCTAGGAAAATATCAGCTTCCAATATGATACCTTACCTCCTTAGGGAGGAATGAGCGATTGGGATAAAGGAGAACATAAGTTTTATGGCATAGGGTATGAGATACATCAAAGGTGAACACATCCTACCGACAGTGACCACAGGCCAAAAGAAGCAGGAAAAGGGTCTTCAAGAAAAGGTGGTATAGAGAACAGAAAGTAAAAGGGTTCAATTGGATGTAGAATAAGGGCATGTAGAATGACATTAAGATTACAATTTGGTAAGGGTGTGAGGTGAGGAGGATGGAGTAGACAAAATAATAGAAACAAGAGGGATAAAACTAGAGAGGAAAGAACGGGTGAAGCTCAAAAAACGAAAAGTAGAGGACAAGACTGGCCTATAGCAGGTTGAGGCAGTGAGAACATTGTCAAACAGCCATGTGAAGATATTGGAAAGATGTGGGATACCTAGATAGGAGAGAAGGAAACCTTATTGTAGAAACCAATGGTGAAAGATGCACCATTTTCTCTGGTAAACCAACAAGAAAAATGGGATGCTACACCTGTGGAAAGTCCAGATCGTCTCACAAGGTAACGGACAATAGCCACATTATACACCTTGAGTTAATCAAAGATGATAATGAGATATTATGATGGCAGTATTTTAATTGCATGCATAGCTAGAATATTCAAAATCACAAACACTAATTTCCATTAATTGATTATTTCTCTAGCATTATTTAATGTAATTGTGATTTCAGTTGGTTGTTTTATTTAACAAAACATAATGTTTAGAGACAATAAGGGACCTATTGGCCATCTTGGCAGTTCCATCCTCTAAACTAAACTAAAAGAATAAAAACCATCTCAAAGCCACCTCATATCATTCGTATAGTTATTAGTTTTTTTACTAAAACTTTTAAATTCACTACTTCCACAATATCCAAAACAAACCAGTTCCAAATGCCAACCACCATGTTACTAATGTTAGAAAAATAAAATTGTCTTAACTGAAGATAACTCTTACTTTGTTAAAATGTATTTGTTTCCTAGTCCTACTATTCTCACCATTAAGCATGAAAAAAAGAGGATGCATCAACACTATAAATTTATTTAACAATCTTAAATTCCTCAATAAGATCCCCTCTAACTCTTTTTTTCAAGAAAAAACAAACAGTTTCAGAGATCTTAATCACTCATCGTATATATGCCCCCCAGTGGCACAGCGGTATGTCTGTGGACTTACAATGCTAGAATCCAGATTTTGATACGCGTGGTGGGCAGAACAAAGATAGCCCATTGTGTAGCTTCGTGCTTAATTACAAACGAACACTCGTCATATGAAGACCTCTCCATCCCAGACACCATTCTAATGGCCCCCTCTGAAGCCTTTCCAAAAATTCAAAGTTCTTCCAAAGGTAAGGAGCCCACGAATGAGCACAATACTCCACCTGTGGTCTAACCAGTGACCAGTACAATGAAGTTATAACCTCTTTACACTTGTACTAAAAATTTCTTCAAATACAACCCAAAATCGTATTTATCTTACCACTAGCAACAGCACACTACTTGGATGGCTTTATAGACTGATCAACTATTATACCAAAATCCCTGTCTTTCATGACACTGTTAAGGTTATTCCCATCCAAATTATACTTATAATTCAAATTAAGATATCACAATTATGTTTTTTTTGCATTTATTATAATGTTACGACAGCGGAAGTCACGTGACGTTGGTGGCGTGCGTGATGAGTTTCTCGAATGATCTGGGAAGTCCGAATGTGTTTGAGGTGCCCTCTTCATTAGTATATAAGCCTGGCAGAGAAAGCCACCAATGAGATAAATGAAGAGAGCAGTAGTTACTTTGATTTCCGTGTAATTTATGATTCTGTTAGTTTCGAGCTAGTTAGCCGTAAAGTATGTGTTTTGCACTCGACAAGAGCGAACTTATCGAGATTGTGAATCGCTGTGATTTATAGCGTGTATTATAAAAGTTCTTAAGTTTAAAGTGCACTGTGTATTAAAAGTTTGTATCGAGGAAGAATAAACTGGTTTAATCAAGAAAGGACTTGTATCGCAGAAAATCCTCGGAAAGTAATTTCTACAGGAAACAAACAAACTAGCAGATACGTAACAATAATTTAAACACATCTGCTATTTATTCGTCCCCCTCACTAATTGATTTAAATCCTTTTGCAAAGAAGCAGTATCCTCCTCATAGCCAGCAACAAAAAGACCTTGATATCATTAGCAGATTTAAGTGAATTATTGACTATTCCTTTATTTATGTCATTGATGTAAATCAAAAAGAGCAGAGGTTCTAAGACTGAGCCCTAAGGTATCCCGCTTGTGACATTAATCCAGTTTGACTGAAATCCATTTATAACAACTCTCTGCTTTCTTCCATCCAACCACTTTTCTACTCAATTTGCTAATTTATCCCCTACACCTATAGAGATAATTTTTAAAAAGCCTTTTATGTGACACCTTGTCAAATGCTTTCTGAAACTTCAGGTACTCCAAATCTATACCCATATCCTCTTCTACATAAGCAGTAACCTTTTCAAAGAATGTCAAAAGATTTGTAAGGCAAGATTTTCCCCTAGTAAACTATCCAATAAAATTCTAAACTTTGTTAAATGACTTTGCAAAGCACCTTTTATCAGGCTTTCCCACAACTTTTCCCACAACTAATGTAAGTCTAATAAGCATATATATATAGTTACTGGAACAGTGTTTATTACTTTCCTTGGAAAGAGAAGTAACATTGGCCAACTTGCGATCCTCTGGCAGGTGACCACTATTCAAGAACTTACAAAAAATAGTAACAAGTGGCTCACATATCCAATACTTAATCTCCTTCAAATCTCTTGGAGATGTATTATTTGGACCAGGAGCCTTATCATTCTTTAAACATCCCAATTTTTTGTTAACAAGTTCTGAATTAATGTAATCATCTTCTTCGATCTTGTTTCCATTTATCAACTGCTCAAGATGTGGAATATTGCTTAAATCTTCATTACCAAAAACTACAGAAAAGCAGAATTTAATGACCGAACCATCTCATAATCATCACATATGAACATTTCTTTATCAACCCTCAAAGGTCGTATCCCATCCTAACATTTTGTTTACCGTTAACGTATTTAAATAAATCCTTACTGTTAATTTTTACATTTTCAGCCAACTTTTTTTCATATATATCGCTTCTGAAGACCTAATTTCCTGATGGACTGACTTTCTTGATCTTCTATAATCATCTGAATCTCCAGTCATACCAGTCAATTTACGTTTTTTAAATTTGTGATGATCTTTAATTTGTGAGCCAACCTGGTGTTTTTACTTGCAGCTACATTTGCTTTTTATATTTAATCTACTCCACCACTGTAACAGACTAAATAAAATGCTGCTACAATAAGGATCAAACAAAAAACATTTGTTGAATGTAACAAAAGAAATAAACTAAAATAACTAGAATGCAAGTTTTGTCACTTAAAAAAAAACAATTGGGAATGACAAGGTACTAACGTTAATAAACAATATGATATAAATGTCACTGGGATTAATTTCAATAAATATCAAAAGAATCGGAAAAATGCATAGCTCAATTCGTCAGAGAATAACAGTGTTCCAAAAGTAAACCACTTCTAAATATGAAGAACAATATTGAGTAATAATTCTTTCTAAGAGTATCTTTTGAACAGCCGCATTTTCAAGATCAAGAAAGGCTGTTCATTTAGGGGCTACACCATAAGGTTATATCTCATGTGGCTATTATTACCGTAGTTTACATAATCTTTCACAACATTAATATCTGTATGTTACCGTTAGGGGAAACTTGTGTCAGTTTCATAATACATATTGTTACGACATCGGAAGTCACGTGACGCTGGTGGGCGTGCATGATAAGTTTCTCGAATGATCGGGGAAGTCCGCGTGTGTTCGAGATGCCCTCTTCGTTATTATATAAGCATGGCAGAGAAAGCCAGCGGAGATGGATAAATGAAGAGAGAGCAGTAGCTACTTTGAGTTCCGTGTAATTTATGATTGTTAGTTTCGAGCTAGTGAGCCGTAAAGTGTGTTTTGCACTTGTCGAGAGCGAAGTTATCGAGACTGTGAATCGCTGTGATTTATAGCGTGTAATATAAAAGTTGTTAAGTTTAAAGTGATGAGAAACGTGCTGATTGTGGAAATTCTGTGTACTAAAAGTTTGTATCGAGGAAGAACAAACTAGTTTAATCAAGAAAGAACTTGTATCGTTGAAGATCCTCGGAGAGAATTTCTACCGGAAACAAGCAGATATGTAGCATTATATACTCAAAATCAAGATGCTGTAGCTAGCAGTAGAAGGTAAGTTAGTACTTTAGTAACAGTTAACATTTATAGTTGAACTAAACAATAGAAGGAATGATAAATTAATAGTAAACAAAACCACAAAAAATAATAGTGAATTTGCTATCTCATGATATTATTTGATGTAATTGATGTTCATAGGTAATCTTTTAATTGCCCAGTTTTAGTTCTGGTATTTGATGAAATCAATGAAAGGACTCGACCACACTGGATGTTGAAGATTAATTGTGGTTGACATAGTGTTATAATTTTTTTTTATTCTTAAGGTATAATTCTAACTTAATAATCATTCTACTGTCAATATCACCTTATCAAAAGGTTTTGAGAATCTGAGTATACCAAGTTCAAACCTTTCCATTATTATCTACGCCACCTAAAGTGGCGGAGGTTATGTTTCACCACTGTATGTATGTTTGTCAGCAAAATTTCTCTAAAACGGCTGAATGGAGTTGGACGAATGTTGGAGACAAATATCATTTTGTGTATTGTTTGTTAAATCCGAAATTGCATGATGCTTTATAAGTGATCTTTGAAATTAAATTCCAGTACTTTGCTAACAAATAAACTCAAGTTGTACACTATTTTCCTTGAAGGCTTTAACCACTAATAAGTTTCCCAAGCATTCAACAGCATGTAAAATGTAATTGTTACAGCCCCACCTACAACTTGAAGGGTCGAAATTTATGCTTTCCCGGTTTCCTGAGGAAATCAAGTTTCATTAGGGAAAATTAACAGAAAGTTTTGATATTCCTTAAGGGAAATTACCGAGTTATCGCTCATTTCCCTATATCAACATACACGGTAGTGTGTCGTGCGGCCAAAACAACCTGCTGTAGGACACAGTGTGTGTTATTAACAGGAGTGATAGTTTACCGATTTTCCACCTTCTGTATCTCGAATTGTGGTAATCCAAACTATCACATATTTTCAGTGGATGTGTTCTACTGGATTCTTATTTCTTATACCAAATTTCGAGGCAATTCATTTAGACATACCTGAGATATATCATCTCCAATTTTTATCGAGTTTCTTTCTTTTTTTTCTTCGCGCCAAAACTACGGAACTTTGTTTGATAGAAAAACATATTTAACTTTTATGAATTTTTCTTCTAAATGTGGTATTCATATGGATATTTTCAAACTAAATTAAGAGTCTCATTTGGTGTAAATATAAGCCACATGTGCAAAGATAGTCAACAAAAACCTCAAATTTATCAACAATTTTTTGCGCACACCTACACAAAAAGTCACGTGAGCTATCGGTCTACGTGTTTTACTACAGCTTCACCTAAGAGTAAATATGGACCGTTTTTAGTTTTAGTTATTCGGAATAAAAACGGCTGATTTAAAGTAGCAAAACTATAAGGTGAAAGGACGTGAAGATACACAAATATTAGTTAGGCCAAGCAAACTAGATTAGCAGTTTCTAGCTCAAGTTTTCAAAATAATCATACGGGTGGACGGTTATTATTGATTATGTATTGGCAAAAATTTACAAAATTTTATGAAATTATCACAGTTAAAGAGTATTTAGCGTCACGTGACAGTTAGCATAAATACTGATGCTTGATGCAGTTGTACCGAT
>NW_013666776.1:274599-290116 GCF_000517525.1 Limulus polyphemus
TTCGTTGGTATGAATTGATAAAAAGTCATGATATCTAATCAAAAACACCATTAGGTGTGAAAAAAAAGGTGCAACAAAAAAGGATTGAGTGTGTGTGTGTGACTTATTAATGAATGAAATAAAAATTGTCGACCAAATTGGTATCTAAATTTATAGCATTGATAAGAATTTCACAGCAAATATTCATTCACTAATTAGGTAGGCTGCGTATTTTGTTTTATCCACCATCATGCCCAAAGTTAAACAAAAAACGCGACCTGGCTAACTGATGAATAAATATTTGTTGTAAAATTCTTATCAATGTTCTAAATGTAACTACCAGTTTGATCGCCAATTTTGATTTCATTCCTTTAAGTCGCACACTCAGTCTTTTTTTTTGTCACATCTAAGGTGTTTTTGATTAGATGGATATTATCCAAACTATATAACGAACCTATTTTTCGATTCTCTTACATGTTGTTCGAAAATTCGTCCTGTTTTCTTCAGAAGAGATAAGTTTATGTAGTATTGCAGAATATGGAAACACGCTGTGTGTGGGAGCCCCATCTTTAATTATCGGAGTCACAATTTAAAATGTGTGGTAACTAAACCCGAAGTTATACTATCCATAAAACAAACAAAAACAGGAGATCAAATACAAACAATACTGTTAAAGAAAGGTAGTCAGCTTTACTTAATCTATCCCTAAATTCGGGATACATCCCAGCTTCTTGGAAGCAAGCAAATGTACCTATGTTCTTGAAGGAAGGAAAACCAGCGAATAAGCCTGAAAATTACAGACCGATCAGTTTAACGAATTGTTTAGGAAAAATTTTACAGCGAATAATTAGCATTAGGATCTCAACTTTTCTAGAGATTACATCAAAATTACCTGAAGTTCAAAATGGTTTCAGAAAATATCGGAAAACAATTGATCATTTATTTGGGCTTACTGAAACCATAATAGATAACTTTAACCAAAAGAAATGCGCTGTCACTTGTTTTCTCGATACTGAGAAAGCATTTGACACTATATGGCATAATGGTTTAATATTCAAATTAAAAGACATGGAGTTATTCGCTGGTTGTCCAACTTTCTAGGCGATAGAAAATGTAGAGTAAATTTGAGGACACCTACTCGGAGTACTTTACTCTAGAGGCTGGTGTTCCTCAGGGCAGGGGTAGTTAGTCCTGTACATCACGCATGTAAGCGACATACCGATGAACGATATTAATTGTAGTTCAACTTCACAGTTTGCTGACGATGTAGCTATCTGGAAGAGCTCAAACACACCCTCAATAGCATCAAACAATTTAGAACCAAAAATAAAGAATTAAAATTAATATATCAAAAACGAAATTAATATTATTCTCTCCTTGATTAAACCTAATTAATTAAACTCTCCTAAGTTATACCTGATTGGAGTTCTTCTTGATACCAGTTCGTCAGCAAAATTTTTAGGTCTAACGTATGATTCAAAATTAACTTGGAGAAAACATATAGCCGAAATTACGAAAAAAAGTGTGACAACGAGCAGACTATCTCAAAAGATTAACAGGCAAATCACAGGAGCATCCACAGAAAACATTATTAAAATTCATAAACAATACATTAGACCAGTAATAGAATATGCATGCCCAGCATGGTTAAATGTAGCAAAAATGAATCTTAAGAAATTGCAGATAGTACAAATTCAATACTTTTTTCAGAGTATCAAAATCCACAAACTCATTATTTTTACATAATTATGCAAACCTATTTCCACTAAAGCTAAAAGACAGATTGATAGATTGCTCGTTCCGCTAGTTTAATAAAAATTTATCCAAAAATTATTTGTTAACAGAAATCGATCACTATATCATACATGATATTGACAAGGCTAAGTGCCTCACTACTAAATGTTTACGTTAGAAATTAGACCACCTGCACTAGATATTAAAATTAATTTACTAAGAGTTAGATATCGTCGCTGAATTTTAAAAAGGGTATTTTATGCATAAATAAGCGCTTGTGAATATCACTTGTGAAAAAGTGTAATTTGATTTTGGAACAGTTTGTAATCATAGACAACCAAATGAAGCGAAATACTACGGTATGAACTATTTCAAGTGTTTGTGACTAAATTAAGCGAAGAATTTAAAATTACACCAAACGCTACAAGCATTATAGCCGCCCCCCCCCCCCCAGTGGCACAGCGGTATGTCTGCGGACTTACAATGCTAGAAACCGGGTTTCGATACTCGTGGTAGGCAGAGCACGGATAGCCCATTGTGTAGCTTTGTGCTTAACTTCAAATAAACAAACTAGCATTATATTCAAGGACATGAATAGACGAAGAAGTTGAATCAGTGTTTTGTGTTATAATACTATCAATAGTATTTAACAGTTCTTAAATCATTAATTCGAAAATGTACCTGACACTCCCAGGTCCTCAACGACTTAAATACTCGGCGCCGAACGCGAAGGGAAATTAACTTTTTGGAAAATTTCGCTCACTGCCAGTATTTATTCAAATCTTTGAAGTTTTTATTTAAACCAGCTTTCTTAAAGTTTCTAAATCCATGGTTATTTTTTTAATAATTACAGAAATGTTATTTCTCTTTTTTTATAAATACATAATTTAAACATAAGTTACATCAGGAATCTCAACCACTCTTTCCAAGTAAACTCCAGTAAAAGTTCTCAAAGCTTTAGTATATGCCTAATTTTCATTAAAATATTATAAAGATTCAATATTGTTTTGTTTTACAGATTTAGTTTAACTCTTTCATAGTTTCATTTTGGAATCTTAAAACCACATTTGGTTAAGTTATTGTCCATTGATTTTAATGGTATTATTATTAATACTATAATGGAAGAAAAATTGAGTCATGGGTTTGATTTTTAAGAATACACTGCTGAAAAGGTCAAATTTATTTCTGGTATGAGTGCCTTATGACATTGACATAGCTCAGGAAACTATAATTTTACCTGTTCTTTAATTTGGAAGTTGACACCTGTTACATATGAGTGTAAAGTAAAAACTGAGGTGTCTGGGTTTTAAACTGTAATACTGTCAATATATGTTCCCACAACAACTACAGTTAAAAGTAATTATTATTATGATTTATAGTCATACTAATATTATTACTACTAGCAGTTGAGATAGAGCTAAGTACTTCTAGTAACACTAGCAAGTTTGGGGGACTTGTAAAGTTTTAAGACAAATTATTTCACTACTATGACTCTTCCAATAGCATATGGTAGTATTGTTACCATATTATCAAATATATTCATATTGTTTCTTACATTTAGAGTAATTGTTGAAACTTAATTAACGTACTTTAACACTAAAAATATTTCTTCTTTGTCTTTATAACATTATGTATTCATGTGTAATGGATTGTACAGTCGTATATATATGGGCATATTTATCCCATGCTTGCTTGGGATTTACTGTTTAAAGCCACAAAAGCCTCTGAAAACGTCAAGCTTTTCATCGAGAGTAGCAAATTCAAAAATAAAATATGCACAAACTTGTCAAACACTTCTCTAACTGGAGCAGGTTTGTCCATCCGTTGTTTGTTATCGAATCTGGTGTAATGTTCCGTCTGTAGCCCATAATTCATTGATATTCTTCTACCAGCCTGACTTGTTGGTAATGCATATGACATTAAGATGTATTACTGTAAATTGAATTGCACTGTTGTATGTGTGTGGATATGTACAGTAGTGTATTTATAAAATAAAGTATGTTCTAATCGGCTTTTATAATTATTTCAATAGATAAAGAGTCAAAAATATAAGAAAGATCTTACATATATCCAAGAATATTTGATGAAAGATTGTAGCATTATAGATGAAAGGACAGGTATTAGCCTATCACTATGGGTTAAAAGGGGTCAGAGGGTACATCATCACATTTGTATACTTACATTCAAATTATTTAAAATTACTATTTTATAAATATGTCAATACATTTGCCATCAAATTGTAGTTTATAATTCAAGTTTTGATATTGTTCAATATTTAATTTATTAAAATAAAAGTAAATATTAAAAAAGGTAGATAACTATCAATTTTTCTATCAAGTGGTTCGTTGTCATCTGCTTAGGTTCAAATTAGATTTTATGATCTCCACAATACAACGACTATAGTTTCTTACAAATTACAAACTCAAATTATCGATATTGAAGCTAAAATATAAAATAAGAGCCTCATACCCTCTATACCTCTTCTGTTTGCTAAGATATCATTATATTTGGCGAATGCACCAAAGCGACTCTTTCCACCTCTACCATTTGTCCC
Organism: Limulus polyphemus; assembly: GCF_000517525.1. Lineage (NCBI taxonomy): Eukaryota > Metazoa > Arthropoda > Merostomata > Xiphosura > Limulidae > Limulus > Limulus polyphemus. The sequence goes on from NW_013666776.1 coordinate 278,867, forward strand.
TCGGTGGGACAGCGGTAAGTCTCCGGACTTATAGCGCTATAATCATGGGTTCGATTCCCCTCGCTGAACACAGCAGGTAGCCGATGTGGCTTTGTTATAAGAAAACACAAACGCTCTACCATTTTTAGAAATTCTTGTTTACGTACGCCCAGTTTACCAAATTATAGGTACTGATTTTGTTTCTGCATAATTCTCTCAGCCTTTCTAAAGTGTTTAGGTTGGAAAATTCGTATTTTCTGTTCCAAATCCGAAGAGTAGAGGTAAGATGAAATGGTGATCGGAAATGAGATTTTTCAGACAGATTAGTTGGGAAGCCTGATATATTACAGTGGAATTCTGTGGTATTGATATAGTAATATATAATTTTTTGTTATTTCAAAATGCACGTATATCAGGTTTTATGTATGGTCCTGATTATTTACAGTAGGTGTCTACGGCTTGTTGGCGATAAATTTCAAGAAGAAACAAGGAGCACCCCATCCACTTGTTTTAGAATAATATATTTAAATAAGTCAAACATATATATAAATATTCGTTGCACTGTTGGTTATCACATTTGTATCCAGAGCTTTAAATAATTCTCTTTTTCCATCAGAGTCACACAGGTTTGTTCAATTACTTTACAACACCATTGACAAGACGAATTATTTTTCACTACCCTGATATCACAATATAATCTGTAATAATTTCACTTTTAAACCGCCACTATACACTCTTTACGACTAAACTCACAATCACGCAGTCTAGATCTTTGAATATTGATCTATATTTTTCGACGCGTATTTATACTCCGACAGTAGTCTAAAACGTTCCAAACACTGTTAGATATTATGGTGCAATAATACTCAGTTAAAAGAATGAGAAAAACACAGAAGGTTCTAGTGACATGCTGCAATAATATAACAATCACCAATTCATAACAATATAACTAAACAAAGTACTATTCGTAAACAGTTACATAAGCAAACATGCATTAAACTATTTCTTCTACATTTAACACTTGTGCTATATAAACTATTTAAATCATAACTCTTGAATTAAACTTAAAACTGAAATAGTCGTGTATATCTAACTATGAGTTCTTCATCAAGAAAAATGTTTGCAATATTTCTTTTTATACTACATACAAAGACTGTTTTCAGTTCATGCACAATCTACTCATATAGTTTGTATCAACATTTGTAGTATCCTTTATGGTCTCAATGTGGAATCAGTAGATCTGGAGGTACAACACCCACCTTATGGTCCTTGCACTGTTGATTTGCACCTCTCGATGTGTGAAGGGGCTGGACGATGAACTCCTTCCCATAGAGGTAGTTCTGGAATTTCTGAATGAAAAATATGATAGCCAGATACCCTCGTTCAATCACAGAGTAGCTCTTTTCATTACTCAACAGCTTGTTATTGATGCACGTTACGGGAAACAGTCAGTTTATATGTTCTTGCAGAAGTCCTGCTCCAATTCCAATGTCTGAAGCATCAGCCTAAATGATGAACGGTTTATTGAAGTCTAGCATCCTAAGGACTGGCGAACTTCCCAGCATGATCTTCAAATTCTAGAATACTATCTGCTGTGATTATTCCCACTTCATCTTTTTTGTATTGACCTTTCTTGATCATGTCAGTCAGTCAGTGATTTCAGTGTAGTTTGGTACGAAGTTCCTATAGTATCCTGCTAACGTTAGGAAGAATTTCACTTGCTGCTTGGTTGTAGGATCAGGTACATCTTGTACACGAGTTACCTTCTCATTTTCCATGGCTCGATGTCGGTTGCCCATCTTGTTTCCACCAAAGTTCAGCACAGAATAACTAATGTAGCACTTAAATGGTTTGATAGTCAGACCTGCTGCCCTCACTTGCCCAAACAGCTGTCTGGGTTTTTTTCAGGTGGGCTTACCATCTGGCTGTGTGGGTCAGAATATTATTCACATAATGCTCGATGTTGATGGTTTTGTGCAACATCTTCCTCATCCTGCAGAACTTAGCTCCATCTAGTTTTGCCATAATAGCATCTGATTTTTCAATAGATTTGGAGTTGAAATTAGTCACGAGTTTCACCTTCTAGAAATCTATGCAGAAGTGGTTTAAGTGGTTCGTAACGATTACCACTGGTGAACAGTAGGCTGGCCTTGAAGGCTCGATGATTCTAGCTTTTAACATTACCTCGATTTCTTGTTTAATCAGACTTCTCATCACATAGAGCATCTCGTATGGCTTCACCCTGACTGGATACCTTTTTGCAGTCTCGATCTTGTATTGCACAAGGCCTGTCTTTCATGGTCTATCTGTGTACTGGAACAGTAGATCTTCTAGCTCTATATTTTTCTTGCCTGTCAGTTCGTCAATGATGTTGATGTCTTTGTATATCTCATCTCCACCCAGTAACTTAAGGTATAGTAGGTCTTTATCTTCTATGACAAAGTAAACATTATCTGGTTCTGCATCTAAGACAGCCACACCTGTAATGCACATATGAGCCTCAGTAGCTGCACCCATAAGGTCTTCTTCTTCCTCGAAGTACCTTTTTACTAGATTGGCATGGTAAATCTTGGTCTTTCTGTCCACATTCACCTTATAGTCCATTCTGTTGATCGTTTCATACACTTTAAACTGCCCTTTCCATTGCAGGGTGAGTTTATTGTTGTCTGTGGGCAGCAGAATCAAGGCCTTCTCTCCGATACTAAAATGTCGATCCTTAGCCTTCTTGTCATAGAAGTTCATTTGACTACCTTGAGCACATACAAGCTTTCTCAAGCAAGTGGAAAGGTCTCATGTAGTCGGTTTCTGCAGTTTAATATGTACTGGTATGTGTTCCTCACTTCGACTCTTCTTTTCCTGCCCACATTTTATTCAGGATCTTCCATACAGTGACTAGAAGTGTGGAAATGCTGTACTCGCTTTGTAGGACTTCTTGGTAAGCAAATAACACTGCCTGCAGGTACCTATCTCTCTTGGCACATCTCTTTGAGTATGCTCTTTGAGACCAAAGTTGAACAGGGTAGTAAAGAGCTGCCTAGTGCTGATGAGTCTGCACACCTCTTGCATCAGTTCTGAAATGAACTAGGACTGTTGGTCATTCAATACTTCTTTTGGAAAGCTTTCTATGCAGAGGACTTATGCTACTCCCTCTGTTTCTATATTCAGCAGTGCTATGGCTTTTGGTTAAGGGGTCGCGTAGTCGACTACTGTCATCATGTACCAGTTACCCTTGTAAGTTGCAGGTGTGAGTGGTCTGATAAAGTCCACAACTACTTTGTTGAATGGCTCTTTTATGAGAGGCATCTCACCCAGTGGCACCTTGGCTACCTTCCCTCTAGTACTGCCCTTCGACAGATGTCACATGACCTACAGAATATCGTCACATCTCTGATGACCCTTGCCAATGGAAGTTGCTGGTGACTCTGTCCTTGCTCCTATGTGTCCTTACACAATCGACTCGTGAGCCAACTTCATCACTTGAGTCTGGTATTTTGTTGGTACTATCATTTGTGTCAATTAACAAAAATAATTTTTTTCGTCAATTGTCAAATAAAAGGGCTCTTACTTATACTTGTTAATAGTATAAATGTATATCATTTTGTTGTTGTTGGGCTTAGAATTATTCTACAGTAGGTGTCTATGACTTTTTAGCGATAAATTCAATGATAAATGAACAACACGCACTTCACTTGTTTTCAAAATAATATATATTCGGAACAAGTTAAACGTATGTACAACAAATTCTTCACATATCATTCGGCATATCATAGACACTATATATATATTTCTCTTCTTTTCAAAAGTCCAAAGGCCTATTCAATTGCTTTAGAATTTCAGTTGACAAGCCGAAGTATCTTATCTGTTACTATCGCATTAGTATTCTGTGATGTGAGTTACCGTAATCGTTTGGTCTTCTTTCTTCATAATATTGTTGCGTTAGCGAGATCACGTGACTAGTATCACGCCACCCGTTTTCTAGAACTATCCCGTTCCTTCGGGAGTGCTCTAGCATTTGCTAGATTGGGGGTGGCCTGGTATATATAAGATGGTCACGGCGTGACGTGATAATGTGTGTAGGTAATGAGTAATTGAACTGCAGTCAGAGAGAGACGTATTGTTGAAGTAGAGCTCTTGAGACGTGAACTATAGTTTGTAATAGCGCAACTGTTGAAAACAAGTGTATCGTAAAGTTGTATTCGGAAAGAATAAACCAGTTTTATTAAGTAAGAACTTGTGTCGCTAAAGTTTCGTCGAACGAATTTACGGAAAATCAATTAACAAACGGAGGCGTAACAATATCTTCTGTTCCTTTTGTTAAAGTGCACTCAGACTGATTCAATTAATTTAGAACCACGCTTTGACGGATTAAATTCTTCTTCTTATCTCCTTTTCTACTGTCAATCTTACTCTAACATATTAAACGTTAGGCCTGTGTTAATCGTTAGGCCTATTACTTCTACGGTAGTTAACTTCACGCCGAACTTTTCCTTGGCCGTAACTTTACTATCTTCTGCTATTGTCTGTCTGCTTTTAACTCTTATTATAATAAAACACTAAACAATAATAAAATATTCACTCACAAAATAAGTTAATCAATAATATCTAAACTAAACAGTCATTTATATCATGACAATCTGTTTAACTTCCGTAGTAGAACTGCCTTGATAAATCCGGTACAGCACTTCCTTCTGATCCTCTATTCTGTCTTGTGTTTGACTTTCTCCTGGACACTGTCCCAAAGTTTCTGCAGTGAAGGGTCTTTCTTCTGCTTTTTCTTCATTTCCTATAGACCCACATTTGGGATTTCAGCTTTTGAGACTTATAGGGGCTTAATCTCTTGCATGCTTTTCGTGTGGTGATTGCAAATGCCTCAACAGTCTCGTTTTTTTCTGGTTCCTCCAAACTTCTTCTGCTTGGTATATTGCCAATCACCAAGTCATAGATGTGTGCCTTCATACACATGGTCACAAGTTTCTTACATAATATGAAATGTCCACCTTTATTCTTGCTGTAGGAAAGTTTCTCACTGTCCCATCATTCTGCCAACTCTTACAATTTTGGTGTAATTGTTGTGATATTTTTTTTCATTCTATGCCTGTACGAGTTGTGTTATTTTACGATTTTATGCGAAATTTCCTCATCGACCAGTTTTTCTATAATAATTTTCCGGAAATAATTCACTGCTCTTTACATTTTGTCTGAATCTTACAAATATTGGAAGTAGTCTATTCAAAAAGCGTGTAACGAGTAAGCATTTAGGGTGTGCTGATTTGTTTTTGAAAGAAAAATGGTAGAAAACATGGTCCCTCTTTATCTCCAATGACCTCAAAATAGTAACGAAAGGTGTGAATTATGCAAGATGTGTTTGTGATTTCTCCATTGCTCATGGAGGTGAAAAATGACATCAAAAAGCACCTCAACACCAGGAAAATTGTTCGATGGCATCTGAAATTATTATATTGGAATCTTTTTTTTTGAAAAACCGCATACCAAATCAGAAAGTGATGTGGTCAGAGTGGAATGTTCATTCACTTCATTCATTCAAAGTCAATTTTTCTTTGGTTGTTTCAGACCACACTTCAAAATTGTTTTAGGATTCGGAAATTACTAAATGATTATGATAATCTAGAACCAAAACATCTGCAATAGTTGGAGAAATGACAAGCGTTGCAACTGAGCAACTTGTGAGTAAGATTAAAACTAGGGCTTACAACTTGTGCACTGATGGCTGCGATAACATTGACAATAAAGTGCACCCTATAGTAGTGACATACATTTGATGGTAACAAAGGAAAAGGTGATAAATGCATTACTTTCAATCTCAATCTAATTGGAAAGTCAACCAGTGAGAACATTGCAGTACTTCTTCAAGAAGAACTAACCTTAAAGAGGAAAATAATGTATAATTAGCTGTTGACAGCACAAATGTGATGAGAGGGTGAGAAACGAATATTTCATATTCAGTTTTGCTTTAAAATTCGCACTTTTTTGCATGTTGAAGACAATAATGTTTTCATCAACATTATGAAGGATATACCCTTGTTATCTTAATAAAATTTTATGATATCTTTTATTTTAATATTATTGGACTAGAAGGATACACTTGATATACACTTTTAAAAGTGAAAAAAGGTTTTATATTTGGGGTGATATAATATGTCAGGTTTTATAGGGCTAAGATTCTTTATAGTAGGTGCTTGTGACTTGTTGGCGATAAATTGCAGCAATAAACAGACAGCACACAATTCATTTGTTTTAAAGTAATTTATATTTAAAACAAGTCAAACGTATGTACAAAAATGTGTTACACTATTGCTTACCACAGTTGAATCAAAAGCTCTAAATAATTCTATTTTTTTTTGTCAAAAGTCCACATAGGCTGATTCCGTTACTTTAGAACACAATTGACACCATGAATTATTTCTTCTCTACTCCTTTATCACAATACTTGTATAGTGATGTACCCCCCTTAAGAGGGCTATGTTTCACTCAAATGGTTAGTGAGCTTTAAAAAGTCCAGAAGGGATTATATAACATTGGATAATTATGTTGCATAAATATATGTTGTCATAGTTCATTGTCTGGGCACACAACACAGAAATGCAGCAGATGAACTATCTCACAATAGGGTGATACCTTGTCCATTTGTGAATTGTCCTGACCACGGACACATTGTGGTAGCTGAACCATGCCCATTTTGGTCATAGTGAAAGTAGACCATAGGGTTTGACAATTCTATTAAAGACTCGTGCCAAATTTAATGTTACAAAGCTATTGAAGGACTCAAATCTAACATAGACATTCTTGTTATTTGTCAAAATTCAGTCTAGCCAGATGCAGTACAGAGGTATAACATTGACACACATTTCCTGTGTCACCAGTACAATCAGTCACAAGTTGAAGAAAGCATGCTGTAGTGTTATCGGTCTATGATGTTTGGTGCCCCAACAGTGTTGCAGCTAATAGTCCTCAGACCTCTGCAGCAAAATATGCTCCAGACTTTTCACAACAGAATACTGGAGGCCATCAAGAAATAATACATGGACACTTGTGCTCACAACTGGTGGTGGTTATTCTGGCCATGAATTAGCCAAGATGTTTGTTGCTAGTATGAATGCTATACATTGTGAGTGTTTAAAGAAAAACCAGCAAAGACATGGTAAACTTCAACAAATCATTGTTGCCCCCTCTGTATAGGATATCCTTAGATATCACTGGTTAATTTCCACAGACAAGAAAAAGCAATCACTACATATTCATTGTAATACACTATTTCATGCAGTGAATCAAAGCTTATATCTTAGTTTAAATGCTAACAAAAACTGTTTATGAGTATGTTAGCCAAGAAATGTACAACATGATACACAGCGCTAGAGAAATCTACACTTACAAGGAAGCTGACTTCCACAGCACAACAGCTCAACGACATGTGTAAGGTGTGATGAAAGCTCATATTTTATCTTACCACCCTCAGTCTGATAATTTGGAAGAATGGGAAACACAGACATTCAAGCTAATGCTATCCTAGGTGAGTGTATATTTTGTAGGTTTTAAATAGCTATCTGTGAAGAAATGGAGGTCAGGTATTATAATATATTCTGTGTGTATAGTCTATATTTTGATAAGTAATTCAACAGCATGAGTGGTATCATAACTACTCTGTGTTAAATTAAATATTGTATGTTTTAACTTGCATGTCTGTAGCAAGGTCAGGTCTCACAACTACCCTGAATTAATGTGAATGTTGTATATTTTAATACAGCAATGTAGATCATAAAAAAGGACATAGCCACCCTGGATGTGTATATTGTATGTTTTAATATAATCACTGTAGCAAAAGAGATCAAATTTTGTAGCCAACCTGGGTAAATATATATTTTTTATAATATACTTTACCATATGGCAGTTTCATGTAATAATAACAAATTAGTTTATTTCTTCCCATTTTCTAAGATGCTTCTACAGCCATTTTCTCTTTCATGCTATACTTGTAATCTCACAAACAACATTTACAAACTAATTCTATTACTAAACGTATGCCTAACCTCAAATACAACATTTCTGTACAAACTAGCTTTGTTAGATTATGAAATACATAAGTCACCAATAACTGAATAGAAAAACAAATACAATAACTCATTCACTATTTACACTCTCAACTATATGTTCATATTCATAACTTTATCCTTGTTTCTGGACATTTTGCAAAGTTTCTTGATCATTAGATCATCATCATTATGGCAAGTAGCTCCCATTAGCAAACAAGATATAACATTGAAAAATACAGCTTACCAAAAGCACTCTTCCTGGATTGTTAAGTCCCTTAAACAATCCTAATACAAAAATATAACATGACATGAAACTATGGATTCAAGTTGTCTTGGTGGTGTTTTCTGTGGGTTATGGCATTCACATAGAATGTTCTCTTGTATTTTTTCTTTATGTACTATCCTGTTAATTGGGGAGTTCTCCCTGCGCTTGTGGCATGCATATGGGATGATCTTTTGAGTCTTAATATCACAGACTGTCCTGTTGATGGTGGGGGGGGGGATCAAGCAAATCCATTTGTGGCTCAGTCCTTGTTGATCCTTTGTTAACAAGTTCTTCTCTGTGGTTACTCAAATGGCTATTCTTTTACTGATGTACTTCCATAGGCAATTCCTGTGGAAAATTTAGCTTGGATCTGTAGACCAGATCATTGATCCTTCTCAGTACAACAAATGACCCCAACACATGCTTAAATTTTCAGTTGATCCATTTTTATGACAGTGATTGCTTCTTTGTGTGATAAAGTATTGAGAAAAGCTACTTGAGGACTATCTGTTGTAACAGTCCCTAATTTTGAAGTGATGGGCTAGAAAACGCCTCGAGTCAACACTAACTGCTACCAATTCTTGGTTACTCTTTATCAAAGAATAGTTAGATAGACCATCACATTCTAAATCCCTCATGACTAAAACGGCGAGCATGTCTGGTAATCTGATTCAAACATTCAACCAACATGCTGCAAGTCAAGTGCCCTAACAATCAGGCCATGCTATGTCCATGGCAGTTGTCAGGGTTTAAATATGAGTGGGCTGAGGATTCTTCTGCAGTAGGTGTCTGTAATTCAAACAATAAACAGACAGCACACAATCCACTTGTTTTAAAATAATATATATATATTCAAAACAAGTCAAACATATGTACAAAAATTCTTTATACTATAGGAAATTACAGTTTTATCTGAAACTAAATAATTTTCTTTTCTTGTCAAAAGTCCACTTAGGTTGATTCAATTACCTTAGAACACCATTTGGCAAGACAAAATACTTTTTACCTCTACTAAATTGTGAAACTCACTTTAAAATATCACCCGTTATGGCTAATCACTCAAGCGTCTTCTTTCACTAACTTAATTTCTGACTGAATTGCACTTCACTTTTATCCTACTTGATTAACGCTCGCCTAGTTGCCTATATTACCCAACTGAGGCCTCGGAAATTTTTCTAAAACTACGCGATCGGCGCTGTTAAGGTAACAATACTCACTTAAGGTAACGAGAAAAATACCGAAGATTCGAGTAACTTAACGTCAACAATATCAGTAAAGCCTAGACAACAACGTAATTGCAAACACAATGTACGATTCATAAAGAATTGGGTAATAATGTTTGTCACAACTAACACTTTTAAAACAACCCATTTTCAACATTCTTGTCTTAAAATCTAAACAATCATTAAATATTAAGTCACGAGATAAACTAAATAATAACACTTACGCTAAACAGTCTTGTATATCCAACAGCAGTGATTGTACGCCCATACCATGTCATCTTAATGAAATCCAGCCTTACCACCATTAACATTAACAGTAACTGATACATCTTTCCCAAGTGAAACTGTCTATGACGTTCATGGTGATCCTTATTCACTCTACATATTCTGTGAGATTCTGCTGAGTGATTATTCTTTAGATGATAATGCAGATGGTCCAATGGCACTACCAAATATCAGTAATAATCGTATGCTACATGTATCTATACTATAACTTATCAGTAACAATAGCTCTTGATCCTACATTTTCTTATGTTCATCCAGAAAATTAGCTAATTGCTTTAACAAGTATCAAAATATTAAAAGGAAAAATAATTACGACACAATTTTCATAGATTCAAACCTTATAAAGCTTTTATCCATAGTCTGAAATAGTATTGAAAATATAAAATGGAGGTAACACACCGTGTACAAGAGAAAGGTTTACAATAGACTAAATATAAAATCAACCGAGGAACTATGATGAAATAGTATCACAACAACCAACCAATTTTAAGAGATGCTTTCTTATTTTAAGTGGTTGATTATAAAAAAAAAAAATATATTCTAATAATCCTCTAAACATGCTGACCTGCATCAATATTTTAAAGTTCCTTTTTAAAAAGTCATGCGACGCCGGGAGCGTACGTGCTGGAGTTTCTTGAAGGATCATGAATTATCGGGAAGGCCCGAGTTTGTTCGAGGCGCCCTCTTTTTTAGTTTCTATGCCTGGCGAGAAAAACCAGCGGTATGACAGAGATAGATAGATAGATACAGAGATAGATAATTGAGTCAAGCGAACAGTAGGCACCGTAAGTAAAGTGTGTGAATCACTGTGATTTATAGCGTGTGTTATAAAGGTTGTTAAGTTTAAAGTGACTGTGGAAATTCTGTGTATTACAAAGTTGTATCGAGGAAAAATAAATTGGTTTAATTAAGAAACGACATGTATCGCTGAAGTTCCTCGGAAAAATTTTATACCGGAAATTAACAAACAAGCAGATACCTAACAGTATATTCAACTGAACGTTTCCAGCCCTATACTTGATATCTGAATTTTTTAACAACGACTCTTACAAGTATCAGCTACAAACAAGACAAGAATAAATTATTCTCTGATTTTCACTTTTAATCTAGTGGGTACTTAAGTGTGAATAATAATTTAAAAACGTAATTCCAATTTTTCTAGATAGTGAACTGATTGTAAAGTTTGTAATTTTTGTTGCATCATTCTTTTGGGTACTTCAGTAAAATATTTATTGACACTGTCTAAAAATTTTGTAATAAAAATATGAAGAAATATGTTTTTAAAGCAATTCAGTCAATTTGAAGTGTTTCACAAAATCTTTTTTTTTTACAATTATTAGATCGTCAAGAAATGTATGTCGCGTTTTGGAACACTTTCATTAACCACCCCCACAAAAACGTACATCCCCTATAATAGTTAAACGAACCGTCTAAATGTCTCATTAGTGTA
>NW_013666776.1:290126-316586 GCF_000517525.1 Limulus polyphemus
TGACTTTAGCCTTAAAAACTGTGATGGCAGGGGTCGACATGTTGGAATTGATATTGATGCTCTGAAGATCCTTGTTGAGTCTAATCCAATGTAACACAGTTATAAAATGGCCCTGAAATTGTATGTCTTTCATGAAACAATATGTAAACATCTAAGGTATTGAGGAAACCCCATAAGGAAGGTGTTTGGGTGTCTCACAAACTCTCCGATGATCATCTTTTCCAACATGTGAAAGTTGCTTCGTCTCTTCTGGCGCGTGAACCATTTTTGGACAGAGTTGTCACCGGTGATGAAAAATGGATTTTCTATCTGAATACTAAATGCAAAAAACAATGACTCAGTCCTAGACAAAAACCACTTCCGACCCCAAAACTTGGACTCTATCCGCAGAAAGTGATGCTTTGCATTTGGTGGGACATCAAAGGAGCAATTCATTTCGAACTTCTCAATCCACAGTGAATTGCCAGTGCAGAGATCTATAGTCAGTAAGTGGAACATTTAAATCAAGCTCTTCATCAGAAACATTTGACGCAACACAAGGTTATGGAGTTGGGTTGGGAAGTTCTCCCCCACCCACCCTATTCTCCAAATATGGCACCATCAGATTGCCATCTTTTTGTTCGCTGCAACTCCATCTTAAGAGGAAAACGTATGCAAATGTGAAGATGTTAAATGAAGATATCGATATGTTTTATGCTTCAAATCCAAATCAGGGCATTAACAACCTGATGGTAAGATGGAAAAGCATCATCGTTAAGAATGGAGACTCATTTAATAAATGTTTTGTTTGATACATAAGTTGTTCGGGTTTTTCATCTAAAAAAAGCGACATTAATTTCTTGACAACCTAATAAATTGGTATATATTTGAACATGTCTTTTTGTCAAGAAATAAGAATTACATAATTTTTGGTATTGGTGTTTTCAGAGAACCCTGGTTGTACATGTGTGGTTAATAGACACAATAAGTCAATTTAACTTTCGCTGTGTAGAGTTCCCGCTAGTATGTGAAGTTTAACATTATTTCCAGTTCTAGACATAGTGAATTTTAAGTATACGATCTTATCTATTTTCACAAATGAAATGTCGGATTTCCAAAAAATGATCGCAATACAAGTTCGGTAATAGTGACTACTAGTCTAACAGTTCCATTAAAAAAAACAAAGATAAAATTACAACTGTGTTACATCAGTACTAGTGAAACTTGTAACGAAAATGAGTTTCTAGAACGAGAATAAATTCTAAAAAAGTTCTTTGTTACAGGCCCCGGTGGCTCAGCGGTTAGTCTAAGTAGTTATCCCGCTAAAAATTAATTAAATCGTCATAAAAAAGATGTTAATTCATTAGTTAATTAATAAATAATTAAATCATCCTACCACAAAGTAGAGAACATGTTTATAAGCAGCCATGTTTCATACAATACATGTCTCAACAAGAATATAATTAATCACAAATAATTAAATCGTCATAAAAAGGACGCTTAATACTAATTCATTTAGGCCCCCAGTGGCACAGATAGCCCATTGTGTAGCTTTATGCTTAATTAAAAACAAACAAACGAATTCATTTGTTAATTACTCCGTCCTAAAAAGGACATTACATTTCCTTATCATTAATTAGTCCTACAAGGACAATACGATAATTGAAACTTACTCAATCAAGTGATTAAAGATTTTCAGTACTAAATTATTACATTTCCTCTCCTAAAAGAACTATATATTACTCAATATGACGTATACAATACATGACTATAGGTTTAAGTCGCCCTAAAAAGGGCAATATCATACAAAAACCCTTCCAGTGGCACAGCGGCATGTCTGCGGACTTATAACGCTAGAATCCGGGTTTCGATACCCGTGGTGGGCAGAGCACAGATAGCCCATTGTGTAGATTTGTGCTTAATTAAAAACAAACAATCATACAAATATTTAAAACTTTGTCTTTATACAAAAATTTATGTCACCAATAAAACGTTTATTATGTAATACCACTTTTACTAATTTGTCTTTATACAACAAAATAATTTACACATTTTACAAAGGCGATTTTCACATATACTTAATCACTTATTACCGTGGGATTTTAACAAATGTATTGTGATAGTAATTCTACAAGTCATCAACGTCTAGATTTATTTATGTTAAAATCATTATCTGCAATAAAAATAATAAATGATTGACTTACTGTATCCATCTATTTTCTCTATAACCATTGATCACCTCTAAACACACACAAAACTTGTGAAAGTGTGGAATATATTACTAAACTGTTCATAACTTCTTTCAGACAATGTTCTGTAGGACACTTAATGTTTCACAAATCATACATAATCAATAATCGCCCTACAACTAAATATAATAAATGAACGACATACTGATTATTATTATTATTTAAAACACAAGAACTTTCAGATTGTTTATTCTTGGTTTAATATACGTGTAACATATGAACATGGTTTTCTATTATGGCTATTAGTGTGAAAAATTCATCCTTGTTTTAATGTACTTGTAGCATCTCAACATGGTTTTTTTACTATGGTTATTAACTATCGAAAGTTCATCCTTGGTTTAATGTACCTCTAATATATCAACATGGTTACTTCCTATGGTTATTAACTGTCAATAGTTTATACTTGGTTTAATATACCTGCAATATTACAACATGATTTTTTGCCATAGTTATTAACTGTGGAAAGTTCATCCTTGGTTTAATGTATCTCTAATATATCAACATGGTTTCTGTCTATGGTTATTAACTGTTGATAGTTCATCCTTGGTTTAATATACCTGTAACATTTGAACATGGTTTTTTAGTATGGTCTTTAACTGTGGAAAGTTCATCCTTGCTTTAACGTACCTCTAATACTTCAACATTGTTTCTGTCTATGGTTATTAACTGTTGATAGTTCATCCTTGGTTTAATATACCTGTAACATTTGAACATGGTTTTTTAGTATGGTCTTTAACTGTGGAAAGTTCATCCTTGCTTTAACGTACCTCTAATATATCAAGATGGTTTCTTTCTATGGTTGTTAACTGTCGAAACTTCATCCTAGGTTTAATGTACCTGTAACATATGAACATGTATTTCTACTATAGTTATTAACTGTGGAAAGTTCATCTTTAGTTTATTATACCTGTAACATCTTAATATGGTTTTCTACTATGGTTATTAACTGAGGAATATTCATCCTTGGTTTAATGTACCTGTAACATGTCAACATAATTATTAATTGTGGAAAGTTCATCCTTAGTTTATTGTACCTATAACATCTCAACATGGTTTTCTTCCATGGTTATTGATTATGGAAAGTTCATCCTTGGTTTAATGTACCTGATATATCAACGAGGATTTTTTACTACGGTTATTATGTGTGGAAAGGTTGTTTAATATACTTGTAAAATCTCAACATGGTTTTTTACTATGGTTATTAACTGTGAAAAGTTCATCTATTGTTTATTGTACCTATAACATCTTAATATGGTTTCTATTATAGTTATTAACTGTGAAAAGTTCATCCTTGGTTTAATGTACCTGTAACACCTCAACATAGTTTTTTGCCGTAATTATTAACTGTCAAAAATTCATCCTTAATTTAATATACCTGTAACATCTCAACATTGTCTTTTACTATGGTATTAACTGTGGAAAGTTCATCCTTGGTTTAATGTACCTCTAATATATCAATGTGGTTTCTTTCTATGGTTATTAACTGTTGATAGTTCATCCTTAGTTAAATATACCTGAAAAATCTCAAAATTGTTTTCTACTATGGTTATTACTGTGGAAAGTTCATCCTTGGTTTAATATACCTGTAACATATTAACATGGTTATTAACTGTGGAAAGTTCATTCTTGTTTTAAGGTACTTGTAGCATCTCAACATGGTTTTTGACAATGGTAATTAACTATCGAAAGTTCATCTTTGGTTTAATGTACCTCTAATATATCAACATGGTTTCTTTTTATGGTTATTAACTGTCAATAGTTCATACTTGGTTTAATATACCTGAAAAATCTCAAGTTTTTTTACTTTGGTAATTAACTGTGGAGAGTAGATCCTTGGTTTAATGTACCTATAGCACCTCAACATGTTTTTTCTGGCATGGTTATTAACTATGAAAAGTTGATCTTGGGTTTAATATACCTGTGACATCTCAACATGGATTTCTACTATCGTTATTAATTGTGGAAAGTTCATCATTAGTTTAACATACCTGTAACATCTTAATATGGTTTTCTACTATGGTTATTAACTGAAGAATATCCGTCCTTGGTTTAATGTACCTGTAACATGTCTACATGGTTTTCTTCCATGGTTATTGAATATGGACAATTCATCATTAGTTTAACATACCTGTAACATCTTAATAAGGTTTTCTACTATGGTTATTAACTGAAGAATATCCATCCTTGGTTTAATGTACCTGTAACATGTCTACATGGTTTTCTTCCATGGTTATTGAATGTGGACAATTCATCCTTAGTTTAATGTACTTGTAATATTTCAAAATGATTTTAGCAACAATGGTATATGAAAGTCGTATGGGTGTGCTATGAAAATTAAGAGGGATAATACCAGCTAATCATAGTTGATGGTTATAATATGTTTTTAAGTTTACAAAAAGTCTGGAAATGTGTTTATTTTTTTCAAGCATACAAGAGGGATATCTGCACTAGCTGTCCCTAATTTAGAAGTTAAAGATTGGAGGTAAGGCAGGTTGTCAATACTATCCACTACAGAGTCTATGGATACTCTTGTTACCAATGAAAAGTGGGATTGGCTGTCATATTATAACACCTCTATAATAAAGAGCAAGCACTTTTTAATGAAGAGATCAGAACTCTGAACCTGCAGATCTATAAATGAAAATTCTCTTTGTGAATGAAATTAAAACTTCAACTAAGGAAAATTTATGTAAACATGTTTATTATTTTATCTCCTTATTCAATAGACATAATTAATACTTCAAGATATCCCACAAAAACCCACGTTATTTGTTCTGTACAGAAACATTAGTCAAATGACTTAAAAAACACTCATATTTCAAAGTAAAAATCTATGATTGAAAAGACATTAAAATGTATGTAAATTGTAATTAATTTTTTAAATGTTGAACTTATAAAGCTGTTTTGATAATATGTTATACATGAAAATATATATAATTTGATAAATATAACATTGTTAAAGATATTTCACATAATGCTTCAAAATTCAAACATGCAATTCCAACTGATAATGTATAAGATGTTGCATTTAGTTAAAAGATAATGATAGTAAATGGGGAAAGATAGAGCAAAGGAAACAACACAGTGGTAGAAAATTACAAGGAATATGCTGTTGAAATAGATAGTAAATAACAATTAACATCAGGGTTAACATCCAGAATTATGCAGAGTAGGCTCTGATTTTTTGAAATATGAAGACATAATTTTTGATAGCAAGGAAATGTATAACATACACACACACACACACACACTCAAATGAATTATTTTTGTATTTGTTAGTAAAGCCTCAGGGATATACATGTAAAATAACTAAATGAATACTGAAAACCTTTAAACTAATTTGGATGGCTGTAAAACATTTAAAAAATATAATAAAAATTCCATAAATAAATAAGGAGAGAGTCAGGTAATGATTCTGAAACATGCATCTTTTTTATCTTGACATCAACATAGCCCAAATATTGTCATAAACTGGAAGTTAAATCTTTGAAAAACTTTATGAGAAATTAATCCTTAATTCACTACTGTCAGTTTTTTTAAAATAAAAGACAAAAATTTCTGATTTGCTACTTTACTTTATAAGTTTAAAGTTGTCAAAGCTAGCACTTATTTTAACATTTTCAAATATAAAGAGAAACGAGTTTTCTTAATTTTAAGAGTATTACACTCGTATAACATCAAACACTTTTTCTTTAATACTGTGTGTGTGTTTCTAAGAATGAAAGACAAATAAAAGACGGTTTAACACCTACTAGAAATTAATGGTGTAAAAGTATACACTACATTTTTTCAATGTTAAACTACATGAAATTACTTTACTCTCAAATTCAACTTGTTCTTGTCTGTCCATATTTGATGGTTAGTTACAGCAGGTCAGAATACTTACAATGCTCTGTCAAGAATTTTCAGTTTCCCATACATAATGTATTTATGAAATTTGTATTTTATCAAAGTATTGATTCAGGACCAAGTGAACAACATCAAATAAATAATACCCTTATCAAAAAAATATGCAACTATATAAAATACTCTGGTTGAATTTCTGCTAATACCATTTGATATTAGAAAATGTCATTACGACAGATGTTGCTACTTTTAAGACTTCTTGATTTCGTAGTCAAGAAAATGACACAAAGAATTAATCTTATCAATCCAAGTTTGCTTTTTAAAAATACCAGAGACATTAGTAGTTTTAACACTAGAGTGACCAAATAGTATATTATTATTATATATTAAAAAAGACCATATATTATACTTGAACATTAAAACGTTATATATCAAATATAAGAAAAGTTAACAACCTGTCTATTAATTCCTCATTTTCCATGAGACTATGGACCTTTCTGGATTAAGAATACAAGTGAAATGGTCTAAACAGTGGTCACGTGTATCAGTTTACCATTGTAAGGAACTAAACCCATTTTTGTTGAATTACATAACTGTAATATTCAGCAGATTGTTAAATAAGATGTTATCAACTAGTTAAATACTAACAACACATGACTGTACTAAGAGCTTGTATGATTTTAGTTATGACTGTGAAAATTTGTAATAAAATACTTGCATTGATGTACATACGTATTATGAAACCTGAGGACCAACGCTAATATAAAAGATTTAATCACACCAATAACAACCATAAAATCTTCATATACCCACAATAATACTTAAAATAATCGATCTCCATTTATGAACATTCACTTTTTTAGTTTAAAAAAATTATTATTTAATATAATACAACTGTCTCATTAACTTAAATAATACAACATGAGAAAGTAATAGAATAAAACTTTAGGTTCTGGACATGATATAAATTCACATATTCTCACTGGAATGTCAACATTTTGTTTACCAGTGCTGATGAGACTGTTGAAACTGGTTCCAAGACTGCAGCATTACAACTTTGATCAAAAACTATCCTAAGATAAGGAACCGTTTATCATTGTATAATAACCTGGGAAGTAGCAGAGCATACACTGCTTATCACTTCCCTGGGGGAAACAGGTTCTACAGTTCTGGAACTTTGTGGGGAGGCCACCTCCAAGTTATCATCACAACGATAGATGTCGCCACTTGTAGGCATTCCCATTTCTTGAATCAGGAAAATAACCTAAGGAATTGATCTTATTAATTCAAACTTGTTTTCTACTGAAACTCAACAGTTTTTTGTCCCTTCTTTTATAGCACATGTTAAAGAAACTCAAATATATAACTTATGTAACCCACACTTCATCCATAACACAGATGATGGGAAAGAATTACAGAAATCCTTATCTTATCAGAACACCTAAGTTTAAAGCAAAATACACTTATTTCTTATTCTCAAAACTTCCTAAGTGTCTGATTAGTTTATGTATTTAGAAAGCCTACCCAAAAATGAAGTTATTTTAAAAACAAAAGCACATTAACTAGCCTATATCATTTATTAAACTTTTGTATAACAAAAAAATAAATCCTTGTACAGACTTATTTCTATTATTTTATAAATTTCAACTCTTCACATCTGAACTTTAAATAGTGGGACAGTAATAAGAAATATCATTTAATGGCATAAAAAAACATGCTGTAACATTGTATGGAAAATGTTTGCAATAACCCAAAGTTGCAACATTATAAACAGTTCATTGCCATAGGAAGCAATTTTGGCCATGGCCTGACTGGTCTTACTACTTCCTACAGCCTTGAAAGTGGATAACAAGTACAATGATGTCTAGTAATGACTTGATGACCTACTTTTGGTGATGTCATTGAGATATCATGGAGCTCTCTTACAAAAGTCAGAAAGTAAAAATCAAAAGCCAATGCTAGTATCCATTCTGACACTGTTGACACAACATGAGCATCAAATCCCTAGGAAGATAAATCAAAAGAGTTCTTTGTATAATTTTTTACTAAGAAATCTTGGCTCTGAAGTTAAACCACATTTTGTTAATGCACTTAAGCTTCTTCAGTGTACATTAAATCTATGACAATACACGAAGCAGACAACTAGTGTTTATGTGTTCTGTATTAAATTTGTACTTTGTTCTTGCATTAACTGTATAAATTAGAATGTTAATATATCTATCTTTCTAATTTTCATTGTAAAGACAGTTTTGTATTGTTAGTTTAGTATACAGATTTACCTCATGAAATATTACTAGGTTTACAAGCAGTTAGCATTCTGGTCCCCAAATGGTGAAACAATCTTCTAATCTTTATAAGTAAGAACAGTATATTTAATTAGGTCATTACCAGGTTAATTATAATTCTGATCTAAGTAAGTAGCTTGTTTTGGCTGGAAGTTAATATTAAATAATGACATAAATGTATATTTAATTAGCTATGCTCATTATCAGGTTAATTATAATTATGATCTAAGTAAGTAGCTTGTTTTGACTGGAAGTTAATATTAAATATTCTATCAAAGAATTACTTTTTTTATGGACAACTCTTGAGTTAAGAGCAAGTACAGCTGTTTTTCTTAAAGATTTGAAAAGAACAAAACCATCATGCCATTATTAATAAAAATATCACCATCTCTGGAAAAAGAGATAGAGACATATAAACTAAAGATATCAATAAAGGAATACAAAAAAAGATGACTCTTGAAAAACTTGGTCACTAGAAAAATAAAATACAGGTAGGTAAAAGTTGAAAAACATTTGTTAACATAAGAACAGAATAATGAAAGGATGACGGGGTCAAACTTTAAAAAACAAAGTCAGTAAAAGAGATGAAAAATATCATACTAGTTGTAAAATGATTGTACTGAAAAGTAATCCAGCAAGAGAATATGAAAGCTCAAACACAGAATGCTATAAATAATAAAACAGCAGAAAGAAAAGCAACAGAGAAGAAACAGTTGTTATTAAAAACCATGATTTACACAGTTTTAGAATTAGAAATATAACAACAAAAAACAGTATTAACACTTGATAACTTTCATTGTTAAGGAAATGTATCATATAATAAGGAGAGAGCAGAAAAGTAGAAGAGAAATGAAGGTTGCTGTATTTAAAAAATAACTAAAAATAATGAAAAAAGAAGCAAATTTTAAAACAAGATAGCACAGAAGAATGAGAGAAGACATGAAGGTTAAATATAGGAATGAGATTATTAGGAATAAAATAACAGATGATAGGAAGTTAATTATTAAATAAAAAACAGAAAAGAAAATGCTGTTAATTAAAATCACGCAGAAGAATAAAAGTTGACAGAAGAAAAACAAAAAAAGCTTGATAGATGAAATTAAATTAATTTTACAATATAAATGTGTACAACTTACCCCATCTTTAGGATCCCATTTGGTTGTATCTTTTCCATGGAAATATTTAAGTGATATGGGAGTTGTTATATTTACTGGAAATTTGTTAAGAAAAGAATTATTAACATTCTGTAGTTCATTGGCTTAGGCCTAACTACAGATTGAATCACCAACCACGTGATATCTATCATAATAATAAAAATTCCTCATTTCATTGACTAAACTTTTATAAACAAATGAACTTTTACCAAGCTTTACTTAATACTGACATTATTTTACTATTAAGTAATATAACTAATCTTTAGGACTATATAATAAAAACACACACATACACATAACATAATGTTTAAAGACAACAATGGACATATTGGTCCATCTAGACTGTCCCATTCTCGAAACTAAAATATAAATATTAAATAAGTAAATAAAAAAAAACAACTTCAAATCCAGCCCTTGTCATTCATATAGTTATCAAGCTTTCTCTTAAACTCACTTAAATTTACTGCTTCCACAACATCCAAAGGCCAACCACCATGTTAGAAAAATAAAATTGTCTTAGCTGAAGATGACTCCTAACCTGCCAAAATTTATACTTGTGTCCCCTAGTCCTACTATTCTCACTGTTAAGTATGAAAAAAGATGATGCATCAACACTATCAATTCCCTTTACAATCTTAAAAACCTTAATCAAATCCCCACTAACTCTTCTATTTTTTCAAGAGAAAACAATTTGAGAGATTTGTACCTCTGCTCATATGACAACCTCTCCATATCAGGCACTGTTCTAGAAACCCTTTCCAAAAATTCAATGTCCTTCTTAAGGTAAGGAGCCTAAGACTGAACACAATATTCCAAATACGGCCTAACCAGTAACCTGTTGAATGACATTATAACCTCTTTAGACTTATATTAAATATTTCTGTAGATACAACCTAAAATCCTATTTGCCCTACCACTAGCAACAGCACACTGCTTGGATCGCTTTAGAGACTGATCGACTATTACACCAAGATCTCTTTCCTTCATGACACTTTAAGGTTATTCCCATCCAAATTATACTTATAATTCAAATTATGATAACCCACATGTATTATCTTGCATTTATTATAATTAAAACCTATCTGCCATTTATTCACCCAACTCACTAAATGATCTAATTCCTTTTGTAAATCAGCAGCATCCTTCTTACAGCCAGCAACACCCAAGATTTTAATATCATCAGCAAATTTAAGTAATTTATTGACTATTCCTTCATCTATATGATTGATGTAAATCAAAAAGAGCAAAGATCCTAAGACTGAGCCCTGAGATATTCCACTTGTGACATTAATCCAGTCTGACTGAACTCCATTTATAATAACCCTCTGCTTTCTTCCATCCAACCACTCTTCTAACCAATGAACTAACTTATCCCAGACACCTACAGGGATAATTTTTTACAAGCCTTTTATATGGCACCTTGTCCAAGATTTTCTAAAATTCCATATACACCAAATCTACACTCTTAAGCTCATCAACATGAGTAGCTACCTTTTCAAAGGATGTCAAAAGATTTGTAAAACAAGATTTTCCTTCAGTGAAACCATGTTGACTATTCAATAAAATTCTAAACTTTGTTACATAACTTTGGAAAGCATCTTTTATCAGACTATCCAAAATTTTTCCCACAACTGATGTAAGACTAATGGGTTTATAATTACTGGGACAATTTTTATCACCTTCCTTGAAAAAAGGAGTAGCATTAGCCAACTTCCAATCCTCTGGTACCTGCCCACTATTCAAGGACTTACAAAATATAGCAGCAAGTCGCTAACATATCCAATCCTTACCTCCTTCAAAACCCTTGTGGAAATATTAGCTGGCACGGGAGCATTATTGTTCTTGAAAGTTAACATTTTTCTTACAATGAAAATGTATTTCTGTTAGGTACTTACCTCCTATCACACAAAGATATCTCGATCCTTGTTTTCCTTCTAAGCATTGCTAAAAAAGGTTTTACAATTAGTGCACCAATCTTTATACCCTATCAGTTTCACGCCATTTCGTGTGACTACTCTCCACTAATAGTATTGCACCACCTATACTAGTGCAGCTAGCTCCCTCTGCTATTCCTGCTCAATCCTCACTTTCAAGAATTGGCAGGTATCAAAATATGAACACCAGCAGTGGGAAGGAAGGGTGTGAAAGGAGGTAAGTGCCTATCAGAAATATATTTTCAGTGTAAGAAAAATGTTAACTTCTGATACAGTCTTGCCTCCTCTTTAACAAACCTATAATCCCACATTGTAAAGGTGGGGGTACTGGTGTAGGCACATGAAAGTGAAACCAAGTGGAAAGCATCTGCCCAGAATGAACAGGTGTGCTTGGTGATAAAAATGGAGCACACATGTGGGTCACCACACCACTTCTGAAATAGGTATGCTCTTTGCCCAGGAAGTAGAAAATTAATCCAAAGTGGGCAGAAAAGAAAGTTACTTGCACAAGTGGAACATGGTTTGAAAGTTGCAAGCAATAATAACATATAATGGAATGAGCTCTGTAAATTCTCAATCTCAACCAGACAGAAAAAGTTCCATAACTCGTCCTTGGCATTATGAGGTTGAGGATGAACAAAACTGTAATAACAACATTGTGGCTAGGGCAAGGGGATCATGTTATATATATATATCTATATACCCAACAACACCAACTGTAAATAAACAGAGAGTCATATGTCAGGCGACTGCAATTACTAAGACAAAGTGAACTTTCAGTTGTAACCGGAAAAACTCCCGAAACTACCGTAGGAGCAAGAAGTACAACAAACTTAACCCAGCATTATGGGGTCATGGGTTGCCTCGGCTCAACTGTAAGAACAGGGTAAAGCTGTAACCAGTATTACGAGCAAAACCATAATTCACTCAACATAAAGGCAGAGCACAGACATCCTCTATCCAGATTTATGAGGAAGGCATGGAACAATCACCCAACTGTAGGTACAGAATGTGAATGTCCTGTTGTCGGTATTACTAGGCAGACTAAGTCTCCCAAACTCAACCGTAGAAGAAGGGAAAGAACTTTCTGCAACCAAAATTATTGTTTGATATCTAGTATATACACACACTACTGGGTAAGTGACCAGTGGTCTTACAGAAACATCCTACCTCTACAGTGAGCATTATATAGCAACTATAAACTAGTATGGGTTTAAAGCAAAGCATACCTAACCAGGTGGTAAAGACTAGGGATGCTGAAAATAAAACATAGATGAAAGGAAGTGATAAGACTTACCTCCATCAAAGGTGAATGGATGTGTGTAAAATTGTGAGAAAAAAAAAAGATACAGCCAGATCATGCAGATAATGAGTGACAAAGGTATTGGGAGTAGTTCACATTCCAGCCTGAATGTTTTCTTCTAAAGGATGGCAAAGGAGAGCAGCCGAAGACATAGTAATGTAACGAATTTGATGCAAAAAAAATACTGTGGAGATGGCGACCTTCCATGGATAAGTCTGAATATGCCAGCCTTATAAGTTGACAAACCCAACCAGTGAGAGTGATGGGTGACAGATCACAGGAAATGGAAGGATTCCAGGGAATAACAAGTCGGGAACACAAATACTGAAAGCAAGCAGTATGTGTCACAAAACACTTTAAGGAGTGAACTGGACAAAGAAGCCTATCCATATTTGAATGAGAGAAAGGTGGGAAATAAAAAGTAAGAAAATGGGTCAGAAAGCCAAACCACCTTCCCAGGAAGCATAGGTCTTAGGAAGGAAGGACTGGTCAGGGTAGAGGATAACATAAAAGGTATGGTAAAGAATGTGAAAAACAGAAGTGGCATAAATATCTGAATGACGACACCTGCAAGCAATGAGGTGGAGGAAATAGGTCTTGAGGGAGAGATGGTACAAGTAACATGTAGCCAGTGGTTCAAAGGGAGAACGAGAAAGGGTATACAGGATCACATTAAGATCCCAATTCGGCAAAACAAAGAAACATGATGGTCGATTGATACAAAAGGAATGGAAAAGAAGGGAAATGAAAGAAGAGAACAAAACCATGTGAAATCAAGAGAAATAGAAGGTGTTCAACAGGGCTGCCCAATAGATAGATACCATCAAACAGACAAGCCCTTGTCTAACAACCTGGTGAAGAATTGGAAAGATGAGGAATGGAAGGATGGGAAGAAGGAAAGCCATGTTGAAGAGACAAAAGGTGGAAGGTAGACCAATGTATTTGGTAAATGGTCATGGATGGTCTGATGGTTTGGGAAAGGAATGATACAACATGAGGAGTCTGGGCTGAGGCAATGGACCTGACAAAACCCAAGCATGAAGACAGAGTTTGGTGATGTCTGGATGAACAATGCCTGATAGAGAAGAGACTGAAACAGTTAAGGGCAGGGGATATTGTACAAGTAAAGGTAAAAGTAGAAGAAACCATGGCTCTGCAGGTTAATACGAAGCAATAAGCAAAACTAGATATGGAGTGGTTTGGACGAGGGATAGAACTCTGGATAGGAGTCAAATTGGAGGGTAAGCATAGATATAAAGACCCCTCCAATCCTGAGTGAATGCATCCACTAAAAGAGCTAATGGGTATGGAATGGTAGACCAAAAGAAGGAAGGAAGTTTGGTGTTCCAGGGTGTAGCAAAGGCATCAATATGAGATATTTTGAGGTAAGAACACACCCACCGAAAGACCTGAGGATTGAAAGACCATGCCGTGGGGAGAATCTGGTTGGGACGAGATAAATGATCTGCAACCAAATTCATAGCCAGGAATATTTAAAAATGTTTCTCAATATATCTTCTTAGTGTTGAGAAGAGATAGAAATGATATGAAATAGCTAATAACTATCTTAATCTTTTAAGATAATTTTCCCTGATGTTGGGAGAAGAAAGAATTGATATGAAAACGGCATTTTTTTTACTTTTACTTTACAACTAAAATATTAATGTCAACTTCAACATCTTACTTCTGCAATATTTTATATAATAAAACCCAATCTACATGTGGATCTGGAACTGGGAAAAACACAGAGGCACCTATCATTCTTCAAGACAGAATCATCAAAGTTATGTAGTGCAGGTGAGGAACTGGAGAGAGAGTAGAGAAGCACCTGTCATTCTCTGGGAAGGAATCATCAAAGTCATGTAGTGCAGAAGAGGAACTGGAGAGAGAGTAGAGAAGCACCTGACATTCTCTGGGAAGGAATCATCAAAGTCAGGTAGTGCAAATGAGGGACTGGAGAGAGAGAAGAGAAGCACCTGTCACTCTCTGGGAAGGTTAAATCGTTAAAGTAATGTAGTACAAATGGGAGACTGGAGAGGCACTTGTCATTTGTGGAGGAGGAATTATCAAAATCATGTAGTGCAGGTGGAAGACTGGACAAGATAAAGAGGCACCTGTGTTTCCCAAGAACGAATCGTTAAATTCATGTAGTGCAGGTGTGAGACTGGAGAGAGTAGAGAAGCACCTGTTACTCTCTGGGAAAGAATCATTAAAGTCATGTGGTACAAATGGGAGAATAGAGAGGCACTTGTCATTCTCGGAGGAGGAATTATTAAAATCATATAGTGCAGGTGGCTCTACTTTCTCCAGTCTCACACCTGCACTACATGACTTTAATGATTCCTTCTTGGGGAACACAGGTGCCTCTTTATCTTCTCCAGTCTCACACCTGCACTACATGACTTTAATGATTCCTTCTTGGGGAACACAGGTGCCTCTTTATCTTCTCCAGTCTCCAGGTAAAAAAATATTTTTAATGCAAAGTGGAACACATTTTTCCAACTTTTTAAGCTCAGGTTGTAATCCAGTTTGTGAAAATTTTTCATGTCTATTGCTTCCTCTTTTGGTATCATTGTATACATGGAGAATACATTAAGGCTGTACATTTTGTGATGATTGTTAAAGTTATTGAGATCTCTTTGGAATTCTGGAACACTTTTAATTCTCTGTTTATTCTCGTCATGTAATGGTTTAATTGGGAAACCTAAAAATTATGCAGGCTTATGATTATGGTTGCCATAAGTGAAAAGGATAGGGCAATATCACTTGGGATTTCAGGAATTTTTGGAGCACTAAACAAACAAGGGGTATGTGCATTAGTGACTTTTAAGTTGTTGTACATGTCTTCTGTGATATCACTGTTCTTTTTAACTTTAAAAGTAGTCTATTCAAGTAGTCTTCCATAACATTTTTGGTTAGTTCTTAGACAATTGAATAGCCTACTTTTAATAGTTCCTTCTCAGAGAATGACAAGTGCCTCAAATCTCTCCAGTCTCCCACCTGCACTTCATGGCTTTAACAATTCCTTCTTGGAGAACAACAGGTGCTTGGCCTGTCTTTCTATTTTGTTAATGAAATATTTGTATAATCCAGGTGACAGAAGGCTGCCATCTATTTGTTCATAAGTTTTACTTTGAATAATACAACTCTACACCCTCACACAGACTAGTTTAGATATTTCGATGATGTATTTTGAGGATTTAAAGATAACGACTATCGACAGTCATTTCTACAACATGTAAACATTCATGCTAATGTCAAGTTCACGTTTGATTAAGAAAATGAAAACCATGTTTTAATTTACACAAAGATAAAATAGAAAGAAACACAAACAGTTTTAACACCAAAATCTACTGCAAATCTGAACTAAAAAAAAAAAAAGAATTAGCACATTATCATGCACTTACAACACAGCATTTAACACATGCAGTGGCAGTAATCTGTAACATGAACTAGAATCGGTATTTGATAGATTTATTAGCAAAAGTCACTTCTCTAAACAAGTTGTCACTAGAACTTTAGCCAAATATAAAAATAAATTGTATAATAAAAAAAGGAAAGAGAAAACACCATAAACTCCAAGAAGGAAACAAAATGCACAAACTCAAATACACTAATAACCACAAACATCATAAACACTTGGAAACAAGTATAAACAAAAATCTAAAGAATAAAGTTATTTTTATTTAAAAAGTGAGTACTAAAACCAAATATCATCTAAGGGGGCTTTATTCTGACAACTTCAACAACAAAAGCATCTACAAATATCAATGTGATCAATGCAACAGCACTTTCAGAGGTTAAATGTGATGCAACATAAATATTAGGATCAAATACATAACTATTCTTCATCACACATTTATGAACACGACACAATAAATCAATATCTAATCAATATTAACAACTTTGAAATATTATGAGAATAACATTAATAGAAGAAAAATATATGTTAGTTATTCTTTGACTAAAATATAATTTAAATAAAAAACAGAGATATCACCCTATGCATTTTTTGAATTGGAACAAAATGCTCATGCAACTTTCTAAAATTTCATAAGATAAATGACAGTTTACCTAATGATGACCACAGAAGTGATGAAAACATTGTTATAAAGTACAAAAAATAAAATAATCCACTCAAAAAAAGATATGTCTGTGGAGTTTTATTTAATGTATACAGTGGCTTTTCTCTTCTTACAACAATAGTTTAAAACTGTTAAAACTTATAATACAAATCTTGGTGAATTACTATGAGATAAGCCCTGGATTACCACAATAAGTGAGATTATACTAAAAATCTATAATTAACAAATTAGATGCTGTGGATTACCACAATATGTAAAATTATTGGTACAAATCAATAAATAATTAAATAAAAGTTGTGAATTATCACCACAAATGAGATTATACTAAAAATCAGTTATTAACTAAATAGACACTGGATTACCATATAATATATATAAGTATATTAAGAAAATCAGTAATTAATTAATAAGAACTTTGGTGAATTATTACAGATGAGATTATATTAAAAATCAGTGTTTAATTAATAAGACACTTAGTGAATTATTACAAGTAATATCTAAAAATTAGTGTTTAATTTAGAAGAAACTTAGTGAATCACTACAAGCGAGATTATACTAAAAAATCAGTGTTAAATTAATAAAAAACTTGGTGAATTACTACAATATGACCTTCAAGAAACTTGTTAGAACACAATTAACCTAGAATTTATCCTCTTCACAAAAGATACATATAATAAAGCACATCATGCTAACTATGGATAGAAACAGTCGTATCCCGGCCACTGTCTTAGTATTCATCAATGGGCACGTGTAGAATGAAATGACTGTTTGAAGCCACGTATATATCATTCCTAAA
Organism: Limulus polyphemus; assembly: GCF_000517525.1. Classification (NCBI taxonomy): domain Eukaryota; kingdom Metazoa; phylum Arthropoda; class Merostomata; order Xiphosura; family Limulidae; genus Limulus; species Limulus polyphemus. The sequence goes on from NW_013666776.1 coordinate 307,758, forward strand.
CCAAAAGCCATTGTAGCCCCTATCATGTGAACAACAATCACAGCTGTCTCCTATGGTGAAGAAATACACAAATATATATATACACACACTTAACATATTAATTAATTAACTCTTTGCAAATAGGTCCCTACATATAATAGGAGATTAAAAGATCTTACAAAGCTTTATCTATAAAAATAAATGGTCATTCAGGTTATGTAATTAAAAATACAATTTTAGAAGATAAACAATTTGTTGAAACATTTTTTGTTTGATGTTGGATATCTTTGTATTAAAAATACAAGATTAGTTTCACATAGAAACTATGGTATTAATATAACTCCATATTAAGTTTAAAACAATATATACACGAAAATGCTTCTAAAGGAAGTAAGGGGAGTGTAACATCATCTAACACAAAACATTACATTTCATTTTGCTTGTTCAAAAACACAAATTTGTATACGGACTATTTCAACCTCACACCAGTTGTTTCTACACACCTATACAGATGTCCATCCTTTAATGTCAAACACATTGTTACGTCTCCGTTTGTTAATTGATTTTTCCGTAACTTCGTTCTGACGAAACTTAAGCGACACAAGTCTTTACTTAATAAAACTGGTTTATTCTTTCTGAATATAACTTTACCAATACACTCAACTTCAACAATCGTGCTAAACAAACGCTGTAACGTCTCTCGTGCTCTCTGACTGCAGTTCAATTACTCACTGTCTACACACACATTACATTATTCACGTTGTCCCCTTTTTATATACCAAACTACCCTGTATCTAGTAAATACTAGAGCATTTGCCAAAGTACAGGATAGTTCTAGAAAATAGAGGGCGCCACACCAGTCACGTGACCTCGATGATGCAACAACATCATTCACATGTTTTGGTTTTGAAAATATCCTTATAAACACCTAACATACAGAACTCATTTGACTTTATAAAAATAATAATAAATTGGTTTCCCTCAAATCTCATAACTATATACATATATATATACTAGCTGAGAGTACCCGTAAGGGAAACAAAAATTGTATAAAGGATAGTGTCTGTTTTCTTTATTTTGTTATTTAATCCCTAATGACCTAATTAGATGCTAATTGCATAACCTGCTTTGAGGAAGGTAATAATTGACTCATGTAACTGATTAAGTACTCGTGTTTTCGATTTCAAACTCTATAAAAATATTCAAAATGTGCCTTATATTAAAGTTTTTTTTTATTCCCTTTTTGGGCAAAAATTCCAAAACAAAATAGTTTAAGTACAATGTTGGATGGATTCCAGTTACCATACAAAAATTTATGGTAATCAAGCCAACCACCTCTTGGTCAAGGATGTTAACACACACACACACACACACATAATGGATCATTTTTATAGTAAAATATATATATTATTAAAACTGAACTTAATATTTATTTCATTGAGGTTCTTAGAGTAATGTTTACCAACAATGATGTAAGAAAAATAGTTCTACACACTTGAAAATTTGCTACCAGACTTGCTCCAAGTGCAGCAGCCCACCCTAGACATAGTCCTACCATATTCAACCGAAGCATTTGTGTTGATTCACTTCCAAGGTGATTTTGATAGTAATGTTCAACTTGCTTGTATCGGACATACACCGTAGCTGCAACTGTGGAGAATGTGAAGAGTGTTTAAAAAAAAACATCTTTGACAACACGAGCTTTGAAAAACTCAGTTTCCCTTCATGCTGGTATAAGTTCAAGGTGTAGCTTTAGATATATATTGACAAAAAAGCCGAAATGTTGATTACCTATGTTGATGTGATTGTTTGAGATAACAGATTTGGAGAAAGTATGAACATACAACATTCAGAGTAAAAAATAACACATTAACAATCCAAATTTTATTTCTATAAGTATAAATTAATGTTTTTTTAACTTCTAGTTGCCTATGAATTTAAGGTTTCAGTAAAAAAGAATTAATTTTAATGTTACATATAAATTATGCAGTGAATATACACGCCTTTTGTACATACACATTTGCTAACCTTTCATGTACAGTATACTGTTAAAGCAAGAAACATTTACCAATGTTATAATTCTCCTATACTGAAAATTAGTTTCCAATAGGTACTTACCTCCTCTCACATAATTAGCTATTCTTGTTCGGTGCTGCTCTCTATATGCAAAAAAGGACTTATGTTGATTGGTTTTACTCTAAATCCAAAACCTGGCCAGCGAGAACCAACATTCACATGGGAGTAGGATGAGGGATCCCAATCAAAGGGGTGAACTGCAATTTGATGTCTCACTCCTTTGAGTTTACATATGCTTTACAGTGGAGGATATCACATCATCTGCACCAGCAGAACACCACTGCCCTACTCTACACTGAATGGTATTTCTGTATTGAAATTTTATGTCATTAATCCATTCAGGAGGATGCCTCCATGGTCCACCATCTCAGCGGCTAGGAACTGGAAAGTGGTAAGGACTTTCAAACTCCACTAGAAGAAAGGGGAGGGGTGAAACACAATGGAGAGTCTGGAGGAACGTCAACACCTGAGGGTGACCAGGAAATCTTATTTTTAAAAGCAGACCATACTGATTTATTCAATACAAGACATGACAGGGATGGACAGCTTTACCCATGTAGTGCAATAAAGGAGGACGACGATCATAGGAAAATGGGGAAAGGGATAAAACAGCACATACCTGAGAAATCATATCTATACATGCCATATTAGGCCTAGCTTATTCTACAGGTGGGGCATAGGGAGACACAGCAAAATACATCAAAATCTTCATAAGAACAAACAGGTTTAGATTGTTCATGAGGAAGTGGAGCAACTTCAGGAGAAGATGGTTGACCATATAACAATCAATCTCTCAGCAAAAAATCATAGATAAATCCTTCGCTCACACCCACAGCCACTGAAATATTTTTCATAACTGGCTCTATAGTAGGTGTGAGACCCAAAGTGGTCACATTAACCTCGGAATTCACGGTGAATAATAAATCAAACAAATTGTTTGAGAGATAAATACAAACGAGTGAAAAAAAAAAAAAAGACAGGAAAGTATAATTGTAAAAGTTACAACAATAAAGGACATGAGAACAAAATTAGAAATATCCAAACACGAGCACTGCCAAACAAGTGATAATTTGGTAGAACTGAACAGAGGGAGTCACATGCATAACGAGTGTGTGTGGTACTCTCATTGGTGGAGGGTTGTCACATGATGATTTGGATGAGACACACATTAGAATGAGTCATTTCCAATGGAGGGGAGGCAAAAGGCTTGTGGCATGCATAAAATGTTTTTTTGCATATAAAGAGCAGCATTGAACGAGAATAACTAATTATGTGAGCCGAGATAATGTACTGTATCAGAATTTTGTTTTCTTCCTTTCCTGACTCTGTAGACTATTAATCTTTAAAATGTTTTAAATATTTTGTTTGTACCTCCATATTAAATGCAACAAAGCATATGTGTTGACATTACTTATACGATGTTGGAGTAGATAATAAAATTTAATTACTTTACATATGGGCCTACAGATTTTAAAAGTAGCAAGAAAATTCCTGAAGTATTTACTTACTCAGACAAGCTACTATGTTTAAAAGTTGACCAAAGATGCAACTCTCGGGGATGTAGGTTCCAGTGTCACTAATATATGGAAAGCTCACCTCCACATCTCTATGCAGTATAGATATGACATACCTGTTTATCATGGAAAAAAACAATAAAGAACTTGAGAAAGTTACTTGAGCCACTTATATTTATTGACTAGAATGTATGGGAATAGACAGACTGAACTGTTGAGCAGAGCTTAAGATATGATTGGCTCGAAATGCTGTCCAAAGTAAATTAAGTTTAGCCAATGGGCAGCATGAAATGCTGAACAAAACATGTGACATTTTGGGGATAGAAAAATTGAAATGCTGATCAGAATGTAAAAAAAAAAAACTTAATGGACAGGCAGCTTGAAATGTTGGCAAAGCTGTTTATGATTTGGGGGGGGGGGGGTAGATATTCTGAAGTACTTGCAAGCATGTATGGGACTAATAGAATGGGCAGTGTATAATGTACCATAATACATGGTGAGAATTAAACTAAGGTAAGAAAAATATACAACTTTAATGGTATATACTTTCTTTTGTTCAAAACACATGTAACTTGTTCTTTAGTTTACATGATAATTTTGTTTGTAATGAAAATAAAATGAGAAATTTGTTTGGTTAATAAAATGATTATATCGCAAAGGAAACTGAAGAGCTGTTAGGATTTCTAGTGCTCATGTTTCTGTGTCAATGTATGCAAAACAAGCTGATAATCAAATATATGTAGAGGCTGATTCATTAAAATTAGCTTCTCACAAGAGCAAGCTACCTACTTAGATCAAATATGTTACATTCTTACTTATAAAAATTAGAATGCATTGTTTAATCATTTGTGTACCCTCACTGTTGATGTTATTTTAAGCTGTAAACACAATAACATTCAGGAGGTTCAGCTAGCTTCAGAAATTTACGATAGTGCAAAGTTTATACACTAGGTTAACAATGCATATCCCAAGTATATTATATACTCTAACAAACACTGTTAATGTAAGTAGCATTAAGGAAAGAAGACAGAGCATATTCAGTATGTTTTGTATGGGAAAAATCTGACACAAGCACGTGAGAATATTTCTATACCAAAAGTACACAAACTTACTGGGTAAAACAAATTTAACTGTTAATAGAAAGTGTTCTGCACTTACTTGCTCAGTAATGGTTTACAGTACAGGTATCAAATATTATATATTTAAAATTAAAATGGATATCCAACAGGTACGTACCTCTGAAATACTAAGATCCTTATCTTGTTGAGTTTGATCTCATGCCATCAACAAAACATGTGACCAAAAACTTCTGAATGTCTTTTATGCTTTGCAAAGAATACATCATTTTCCCATAATTCTTCATTCTCCCACCTTACATACAATTTATTGCATTAAGTGTCAGGGGATTCTTACATAAGCTCTGCTTTTCTGCCATAGATTTTATCGAAAGTTGCAGTTGTGATGGAAATTCAACTGTGGGGAAGCAGGAGAGAAAGTATTTTAGAGGTTTGACATCCATTTTAATTTTAAAAATGTAAAATTAATATCAGGTAGACTTACCTTTGATATACTGAAAACCAGAATACCCATACTGTAAAAGAGATAGGAACCTACAAACATCAAAAGAACTCCAAAATATTAAAATACAAGCTACAAGCAGGAATATGATAATCTAGACTAGAAATAGATTGCACCTAAAGGAAGAAGGCATACTTCTCTTCACCCATGTCACTCTTTTATTACTCCAGAGGCAGCAACATCTCTTCATCCATATCAAAACTGGTCAGTGAATCAGACAACTGACCAAATTAGCAAGTGCTCAGGGAGAACTGAAGAAAAACCCAAGAAGTCCCCAAGGATAGGCTCAACATCAAAATGTAAATAAAGAAATAAAAAAACATATGATGATTCACACCTAGTAGAGCTGAGACATCTAGTGATAACAGTAGTCTAATTTCTGATATCTCTAATGCCATGCAAGGAAGTAAATGCAAGTGGGAAAGGTACCTACGTAGGTGCCATCAGCTGTTATATGACATCTTTTGTCCATTTCGAAAGGGCATCACCCTTTCATGCAGCTCTAGTACATAGAAAGTGGAATGACAAATGTAGAATATGAAAAACATTAATGGCAAAAATATTCGACATTTCCTCCCTTTATTGAGTAACAAATAAAACACATTTTTATGGAAAGATGGTTGAGTGAACAAGTTATGAAGCGTTGAAAAACAATAGCCAGACAACTTAAGATCTCCTATTATGAACAATGACTAGGTACTTGTTGGAGATGTAATAATAATAAAACCCAAAAAAACACCTAAAAAAAGTTGGGATGACAAAGCATGACTTCTGTGGCAACTGACAGTGCCTAAGAGTGTAGTTCTGTAGTCTGCTGTAAAAGTAGACAATCCACAATCATGAAAGAGGTACATGAAGCTGTAGATGACAAGCATCATTGTAGAAGATGTACCAAATGTAATGGAATAGGATCTCTCTGCTAATACTAGTGGAAACCATGGTGGAGCAGGCCAGCATGGGGTATTAAGGAGAACTGGACAATGGAACCAATTGATATTGGCAAATACCTGAGAAAGAAGAGAGTAAACAGAGTGAAAAAAAATCTCCACAGACAGATTCAAAGCATTTATTTGTACAGAAGTTGTCTCCAGAAATCAGTAAAGTATCAGAAAATGATGAACTGCTGTTGTAAGTGCATCAAACACAGGATGATTGAACTGTTGATGAAATACTAAATTAGTAAAGGATATAATGTGAATGTAGCCAAAACATAGAGAAAACAGTCAAAGTATCTTACAGTACTAGAACATAGTGATGGTTTAACAAGGACAGGACTCCTGATATTCATATGGAACAGCTAAAATCTAACAAAATCATAAGAGAATAGCATATCTACAAAACTAAAGACTTTAAATATAATGGTCCTGTAACACATCACCCTAGCCCTGGAGAGAGGCATTGGTGAAAAGATCCACATCCCAGAAGAGGAAGAAAAGGTAAACCAACAATGGGAAACTCACAAATGAACCACACTTAAAGAAAATCAAGAGCAGTAGTACAAATTTTAATAGACAACAGATCTAAGGATAGACTCCATAAGAGGCACAGACTCATTCACAGTATCTTAAGTAAGCACACAACCCAAAGTGAAGGGCTCATAGATGAACATAAATCTGACCCCCAATAGTATGGACAGAGGAGTCATTCAGAAGAAAGAGTTAATGAGTGAGTCATAAAGACCCACCTTGTTTATATTGACACTATGCCACACTAAAACCATAAGTAAATACAGAACATCAAAAAACATAAGATACACGACTAGAAGGGAATGATGACCAGAAGGAAAACAATAAGCTAAACCCTAATAAACTCCTGCTCATAAGAATCCCCTGAATGGGAAAAAAGTTAAGTATTTGCCTAGTCAAAAACAAAGCATGTTATTTAAAAATGTATATATATATATATATATGGATGTCATCCGTTTAAAAAATGAGCAGTTTTCAACCAGATGGTTAAAAGTATCAAAGGAACATAAGAGCTAAGTTATAATAGAAATAATAGCAGTGTGACCCATAGGTAATCAAGACTTCAAAGTAGATATGTAACTTTAAATAAAAAAAAAAAGGAATAACTAATAATGGTGTAAGAAAAGTGTCTCTCTTAACAAGTCATATCATAGTGTGGAGGGTAGAACTCTTACAATGGGGTAAGATAAAAAAAAGAAACAAGTGGACCCTGATCCATAATGAAATTAAGGGTCAAAAGCTTAAGGAGAAATAAGAGAAGGTGAATATGAAGTATATGAATATAGAGCCAGTTATGAAAAATATTTTAAACTAAAATATCATGAGAAGGAGGGAGAAATAAAAGATTTAAGTATGGAAATCATTTCAGGACAAGCACTGTAGCAGATTAAACAAGCTTTGCAGATACTGAAGGATATTATGTCTGGGTAAAAAATGACCTTTATAAAAAAACAAAAAAAACAAATGAAAGTGGTGAGTGTTATGCAAATTAAACATCCACATGATTATCATACCTGCCAGGAACATCAGTATAAACTATCGGTGGTGAAGCTGAGTCGACAATGCTACCTAGCATTAGTCTTGAAAAGATCCAGATTCTAGAGAAGGAAGAAAAGGGAAGCCAACAACAAGAAACTCACAAATGAGCCATACTTGAAAGTAATCTAGAGTATTAGGAGAAATTCTAATAGACAACAGGTCTAAGGATGGACTACATGGAGGGGCAAGATCCCTTTCACAGTATCTTAAGTTAGCATGATTCAAGGGAATTGCCATGTAAAAAGAAGCCGTATAGAAACTCTGTTAGTGGTGCAAACAGTTGCACGAGAAATAATATTATAGCAAAATGAACAACACAACTGTCATCAATCTAGATTGTAGCAGAAAAGCAGAGCTTGTGTTATATCTCCTGACACACACACACACACAATAAATCACAAGGAAGGTTTGAGAATGAAGAATTATAGGTAAATGATGTATGCTCTGCAAAGTGTAAAATACATTCTGAAGTTTTCAGTCACATGTTCTATTGATATTATGAGTTCAACCTCAACAAAGAAAGGCTTTTCAGAGGTACGTCTACCTGATCTGAAACAAATTATAATCACAATCCTTAATTTTATCCTGACTTTAGTTTTAATACAGATATTGTCTAAAGTAATATAAACACACATACTTACATAGTATGAGAATACTTAAACAGTAAGAACTTTTCATTTAATCAAATACTAGTTATTGAAAAATAAGAATAAAAATAATTACATACTTCGGCAAAAATGTATTCTCACAATTATAGGGAAAAATTTCAAAAGTACTAAAGACAAATTTCAAGATGAGGCTATTTTTGATTTTATATTTTGAGATAAGCAAACAGTTCTAAAATAAGAAATTTTTATCTACATAATATGGAGTAACCTGTTAACAAGTTTCAAAGTAAACTTGTGCAAAATGCAAGTATTTCTTTGAAAATGTATATATATATATATATACTTTACATTCATGTCGTATACTGAAAAGTGACAATTCTCATCAGTGGATTTCTTTGAAAATGTATATATACACATTACATTCATGTCTTATACCTAAAAGTGACAATTCTCATCAGGTATTTCTTTGAAGATGTATATATACTGAACCGCAAAAGAAACGTCGCATATTTCGAAAACTATAATTTTCAAAAACATCGAAAAAAATTAATTGATTTATTTTGGTTAAGG
>NW_013666776.1:317101-329016 GCF_000517525.1 Limulus polyphemus
CAGGTATTTCTTTGAAGATGTATATATACACATTACATTCATGTCTTATACCTAAAAGTGACAATTCTCATCAGGTATTTCTTTGAAGATGTATATATATACATTACATTCATATCTTACACCGAAAAGTGACAATTCTCATCAGGTATTTCTTTGAAGATGTATATATATATACATTACATTCATATCTTACACCGAAAAGTGACAATTCTCATCAGGTATTTCTTTGAAGATGTATATATATATACATACATTACATTCATGTCTTATACAAAAAAGTAACAATTTTTATTCGTAGATTTTGACATAAGATTTGAATCTATCATAAGGTATGAACTATAATTCCCAGCATACCCTTGTTTACTGCAGAGTTAGTCCAACACAATGTTCCATTTCCATGCTGTTATGATAGTTTATAGTATGCATTAATCATATATAAAGAACTGAGAACTGGAGGCTATATATTGTTGGCATTTGAGCTACATAGCAAACAAAATGTTACAGAGAATATCTACTGCTGAAGACTTAATTAGTTACTCCAGTATGTAAAACCTTTCCATATAAAATATATGCACATTGTGCTTGCACAGAGAGAAACATTTTCAATAGAAACCCTACTCACTAGTTCTTGACACAGTTCTCTATTTATGTTATTTCTTATATCTTATAATTCGTTAACACCTAATTTCATGCAAGTCTTACTGCACTAACAAATATTTTGTCACAATTTTTAATACAATTTATAGAAATGAAGGTTCATGTAACATACTAAAGTAGATCAGATATTGTTCTGATCATGAATTCTAACTGACGAACTAACAAGTAAAACACTCAAACAAGATTCATTGCATGCGAGTTACTGTAACACTGATATTATATACAGTTAATGATTTTACAAGTCTAAATCAACAATTTGCCATAACTTTGCTAAAATAAAAACAGCATACATCAGTAGATACAAACTGTAGCTTTACTTATTTATGTTATGCACATGTTATTTTTATTTCTTTTATTAATGTAAGAAGATCAACTAGGGTTACCTACTGTCCTACAGTAGAATTACAAGCATCTAATAATGTGTTTAAGTTCTGTACATGGTATAAAGGTGATTGTAATGCCATGCATACAACTTACGTAATTATAAAAGTTGCAGGTAGGAGAACAAATACTGCTAGTGGTAGAAAATATAGCTTGTTCAGTGCCATTCCTGAAATGAAACCAAAGCTACTTTATTATATACCATTATGTTTGAGAAGAAATCAGAAATAATATACATCATTGTTCTTAAAACAATATCTGAGCTACTAAACACTATTAGAGATACTAAACACCATCATTCTTAAAACACTATTAGATACTAAACACCATCATTCTTAAAACAATATCTGAGCTACTAAACACTATTAGAGATACTAAACACTATCATTCTTAAAACAATATTAGATACTAAACACCATCATTCTTAAAACACTATTAGATACTAAACACCATCATTCTTAAAACAATATCTGAGCTACTAAACACCGATATTGTTTTTACAACAGTATTGTTTAGTATCTGTGAAATTATGTCAATGAAAAGTTACCCAGATATTGCTATAAGAATTATATTATTAATATCTCAGATACTGCTTTAATAATGATGATGTTTAGTACCACAGATATTGTTTTAAGAATGGTGTTGAGTAACCCTGATAGTGTCATGAATGATGGTGTTTAGTATCTCCAATAGTGTTTAATAGCTCAGATATTGTTTTAAGAATGATAGTGTTTATTAGCTCAGATATTGTTTTAAGAATGATGGTGTTAGGTATCTCTAAGTGTTTAGTAGCTCAGATATTGTTTTAAGAATGATGGTGTTTAGTATCTAATAGTGTTTTAAGAATGATGGTGTTTAGTATCTCTAATAGTGTTTAGTAGCTCAGATATTGTTTTAAGAATTATTGAGCTGCTAAACATCATAATTTTTCAAATAATATCAGAATTACTAAGAATCATTATTCTTGAAAAGTATCATAGTTACTAAAAAAATGTCTTAATGTTTTAGTCACATTACTGTACATGAATGTCTATAATAAGGTCACCATTATAATACACAAAAGGTCCTTTTATGTATGATATTAGAGATTATACCTAGTATCTTTACAATTCAAATAAGAAACAAAACTTTCCAATTAACGGTTGATGTCTTCAACTAATGAATTTAGGAAAAATTGCAAGTTTTAAATAAAAGTACAAATTGTATGTTACACTGTACTGTGATTTTGTATAAAAAATAATTCTTAGTTCTGATATTTTGTCTTGAATAAAGATGATTTTTAGTAGCTCTGCTAATATTTATTAGTTCTGATACTAATATACCAATAAAGTAAAAGATGAGATCCTTAAACTGTCCAACATGTTTATGAATTGGTAAAATAATTTATTTTAATTAAATAAAAAGTTGTTTTAAAAACAAAACTTTTGATTCTTCAGATGAATAATACAACTGGTACAAGGAGATTTACCTGAACTACACACAAAAAAGCCAAATAGGAGACCACCAGAAGCTGAACACATATTTTTAGAAACTGTTGTAACTGATGAGTGAGAGATTTCTACTAAGGTAACTACTTTATAAAAGAAAGGGTTTAATATGTTGAATATGACATATATTAGTCTGACTTTTGCTACAAGAAACTTTTAGGAATCTACATAGAATATTAGAGAATATTTAGCAACACACTTTGATAGCTGGTCTTTAATAAATTATTATTAATATGGTTTTATGGAACACAGATAAAGTGATCAGAACACATCATAATGAGAATCTTATAATGGAGAAAGAAACATAGATAAAGTTATCAGAACAGATCATAATAAGAATATTATAACAGAGAAAGGAACATAGATAAAGTGATCAGAAAAGATCATAACGAGAATGTTATCATGGAGAAAGGAACATCGATAAAGTGATCAGAAAAGATCATAACGAGATGTTATCATGGAGAAAGGAACATAGATAAAGTGTTTAAAAACTCAAATAGTTTTATATATGTAGGAATAGAAAAGATTTCTGAGCTGACAAATTTGTTCAAGGTGAGGAGGAGTGTTTATAAAGTTCTAATTTTGTTGCAAGAAGAGTTTAGGACAGTCTCTGAGAGCAAAGCAAGTTCTAATTTTGTTGAAGAAGAGTTTAGGACAATCTCTGAGAGTAAAGCAAGTTCTAATTTTGTTGCAAGAAGAGTTTAGAACAATCTCTGAGAGCAAAGCAAGTTCTAATTTTGTTGAAGAAGAGTTTAGGACAATCTCTGAGAGCAAAGCAAGTTCTAATTTTGTTACAATAAGAGTTTAGGACAATCTCTGAGAGCAAAGCAAGTTCTAATTTTGTTGCAAGAAGAGTTTAGAACAATCTCTGAGAGCAAAGCAAGTTCTAATTTTGTTGCAAGAAGAGTTTAGAACAATCTCTGAGAGCAAAGCAAGTTCTAATTTTGTTGAAGAAGAGTTTAGGACAATCTCTGAGAGCAAAGCAAGTTCTAATTTTGTTGCAAGAAGAGTTTAGAACAATCTCTGAGAGCAAAGCAAGTTCTAATTTTGTTGAAGAAGAGTTTAGGACAATCTCTAAGAGCAAAGAAAGTTCTAATTTTCTTGCAAAAAGAGTTTAGGACAATCTCTGAGACCAAAGCAAGTTCTAATTTTGTTGCAAAAAGAGTTTGGGACAATCTTAGAGAGCAAAGCAAGTTCTGATTTCATTGCAAGAAGAGTTTAGGACAATCTTTGAGAGTGAAGCAAGTTCTAATTTTGTTGCAAGAAGAGTTTAGGACAATCTCTGAGAGCAAAGCCAACATTCCAAATGAAACTTATGAAACAGTTCTACCATTTAGTAGGATCTGGTGGATACTTTTTTTAACTGTTATTTTTGCATAGTTACTTGACAAAGGAGGAATTCTTTATCTATTATAAAAATCTGGGGCATATCATGATACTGAAGGTGGCCCTGAATAAGTTTTAAAGGCATAAATATTATTTATTACAGTATTTAGTGGGTCTTAGTGCCATGGATTATCTAAGTGGGGTAAAGAGGTAGAGGCATAGGTGATGAATTAAGTGTTGCCACCCCACCATCAAAAAGCTCCAGGTTTTCACATATCTAGTGTCTGAATCAATGTTAGGTGAATATTAATTCTGACAAGTTAACCCTATGTGCATGGGTTAGTCAACCTGACTGATGTCTGTACTGGACAATTAATTTTTATTATAATTCTGAATTCACTATGTACATCTTCAAAACATTTGGGTTTTAGTAAGGGTGAAAAAACTGATTTACACAAAAAATCGGTCTTTTTTAATAAAGTATGTTCATTAAAAATTTGTTTGTGAATTTATGAAGCCTTTACTGAGTCAGTTTGAATAAAAAGTGATTGTCATCTTACAGTTTTCATATTTTATTTGCATAACCACTAAAATCTCTTTAATGAATATTGTAAGTTTTTTCTCTGTAAAATTTTATACTTTATCACATGTTTTCTCTATCCTAACACTAAGTGTAGCAAAATCATCTATAGCAAAAGTTAAAAAAAACATGAAATAAAATCAACATACCTTTCTTTTCTAGAATGACTGTAGATTGTAACAGACAATTAAAACTACTTATCTTAAAATATACACAAAAAACAAGAAGATTAACATTTTTCAACATCGAAAATGTATTTCCAATAGATACCTCTTCTCACAAAACAGATTTCCTTGATTTGTGGCAACCTCTATATAGGCAATTTTTTGCTCGCCACTCGCCTTGAGGCTCTCACCTAAATTCATATATATTCACATGGGATTACTGCACTGTAGCATGCAAATGAGCAACAACAATAGGAGTGTGACACATCCTCTTAGTACAGCTGACTTCCTCTATACTGATGTGTATAACCATTACTTCGAAATTAGGCAAGTAAAGATGTATTGGAAGTGGGGAGGATGGGTGGGCAGAATTAAGTATCTATTGAAAATACATTTTCCGTTTTGGAAAATGTTAAGTTCTGATATGATACGTTTTCTCCTCTCACATAATAGCTAAAATCCCACATTCAAGTGGTGGAGGGTCAGGTGCAAAAGTTCCCTAGATGACACCCCTTCATTGTAATTTTATAGTCAATACGTTTCTCATTACTACTGTTCGCTTCTTTAATTATCTATCTATATTGTTGGCTTTCTTTGCCAGGGTTATATACTAAAAAAAAGGGCATCTAGCAAACACTCGGATATTCGCGGGGTTCCCTGATAATTTGAGAAACTTCAGCATGTATGTTCCCAGCATCACGCGAGTTCTGCTGTCGTAACAATACTCTTTCCCCATGGTGAAGAAATGTGTTTCGAAATCAGGCAAAGTAAGTCCAGAAACACAGTATGGAAAATAGATGTGCTTTATGGTGTAGTGTGGCTAGGGCATTAGACCATATATAGGGGGTCAACTCCAGTCCAAAACCAGGTGCCAGGTAGATTTCATTCATTCTGTTGTAGGAGGAGGATCCTGAGCATCTTTATTTCCACATCTGAAAGCAGAAGAGAAACGGAACTTCCATTCTGCCATCTGAGGTAGTATCCATGTGTACTGACTCAATATTCATTCAACATCAGGGTTCTTGGGTGACCTAGCAAAGGTAGGATAGGGGTAAGCAAACAAGGTGGTTCAACCACAGTCCAAAATCAAGAATTTTTTTTCTGGCCCATGGTTGGAGGAGGCCCCTACCAAATGCACAAGTGAGGACTTATGTTGGCTCATCATATCCAATATCTAGGCAGCAGTAGGATGGGGGAAAGCCAGCCAGAGATGTGAACTATGTCTGGTGGAATATTTCCAGTCCAAAACCAGGCACCACTTCCATACTCTCTACTTAGTGGAAGTGTTCACACTCAGGAGGAAGACTCCATAGTACACTACCCCAGTGGTTTGGAACTGGTAAGTGGCAAGGACTCCCATACTTCTCTAGAAGAGGAGGGTGAAAGTGCACTGGGGAGCTCAGAAGAATGCAACACCTTAAGAGAGTGCAGTGGGTGACCTCAAAACCTATTTTAAAAATCAAGCCAGTCCAGGTTTATTCAACTAGGACTGGCGGGATGAGCAGCATTCCCAACACTGCTTTACTCACAAGAGTACATGAGTTGGCACAGTCTTGATTGGGCCTTGTTTAAGAAGCAATATACTGTGAGGAAGCAAGGAAATCTCCAGTAGTTTTGTGGAACACCCCATCTCATCAGTGAGAGTTTCAGACCTGAATGGCTGCGTGATGCAGATTTAAACCAAAGTATACCCTGGCATGCATTGCATGCCACTCAGCAGGATCCTGAGATGTTAAAATTGGAGTCTGTAAAAGTAAGATATATAGAAAAAAAACTTAGCCATTCAGAGTCAGTAAGAGGTATGGAGAATGGTGATGGGTGGCAAACGATATTTTGAGGAAGAAGAGATGGCCAGAAGATAATGGTAATGTGTGCAAATGTATGAGGCATAGTTCAAATGCTAGCCTGCATGATCTCTTCCAACAGCTAATGGAAGTCAACAGAGAGGAGGAAAGATGATAAACTTGGTGAGAGGAGACCCAGAAAAATTGAGATGAATCCACGTACAAAGCAGTATATAGTAGAAAGATCACGGTTAGAAAAGGAGTACCTAGGAATAAAGAGCTGGGAGGGGGGAACCACACAGAGGAGAAGTGTGAGACATGTAACAGCAAATTGACCACATGGGATAATGATAATGATCAGGATTGGAATTAAAATAGAGAGAATTTGTTTGTTTGTTTCTAATTAAGCACAAAGCTACACAATGGGCTATCTGTTCTCTGCCTACCACAGGCATTGAAACCCAGTTTCCAGTGTTGTAAGTCTGCAGACATACTGCTATGCCACTGGGGGGCAATAAAGAGAAGCAATGGATGGAAGAGAGATAAGAGTGAATGTGCTGTTTCCCTCCTACACTGCAGAGTTTTTGGGAGAAGAGCACAATTTGGATAAAGTAGAATATATATGAATGATGGTAAAGGATATGGGAAACATCTAAAGCATATATGTCTGTTCTTTGACACCTACAAGCAAAAAGGAGCAAGAAATAGGTCTTAAGGGAAATATGGTAAAAAAAGAACAAGAGGCTAAAGTTTCAAAAGGAGGGTAAGGGCATGGTGAACAATATTCAGATCCTGATCTGAGAGGATGGTAGGACGAATAAGGCAAAGGGATCAAGAAAGAGCAGGTGAGGAGAACAGACAATGAGAATGGGAAAAACAAAAGGTATTTGACAGTACATCCTTATAGCCTGCAATGGTAGAAAAAGTCAAGTAAAAAATTCCGAAAAGGTGGGGGGCAGAAGGTCCAGAAGGGGAGAAGCCAAGATGCCAAGACCAACAACAGAAAATGCACCATTTACTTGGTAAACAAGTAGGGAAGAAGAATGAATGGAACAATAAAGAAGGAAAGCTACACATGAAGATGGTCCGGAGTGTGTCACAAGGGACCAGACAAAACCAACACATGAAGATGAAGTGTGGATACTGCTGGATGAACAAGATAGGAACATAGTCGAAGAAAGAGGGCTCATGATAGAGGCAGATGAAGGGGAGGAGAGGATTGGAGAAGGCTCAATAGAGGAAACCACAAAAATGATGAGAAGGTCCCAATATGGAGTAGCCTGAATAAGGGAAAGGACCCAGGGAGAAGATGAATAGCAGGGTAGGTGTAAAGATAAAGGTTAGACTAGTCTGACTGTGTCCACAGCCACAGCTGTACAATGTGGAAAAAGAGATGATTGGCAATGAGGTGAGTGGAAAAGCATCCAGAAGGGGGAGTGCCTATCTGGGAGCATAGCCATTGGAACACCCGAGGATCGAGGGACTACTTTGTTGGGAGAAATCTAATTGGGTCGAGAAAGAAAATTGGCAACAAGATTCAGGGTGCCTGGGATATGACAAGCAATAAGACAAACTTGTCATGAATGGTCCCAGAAGAGGAGGTTTAATATGTGACAGCAGAGAGAGAAAAATCAAGTTCCCTCTTGATGACTGATATAACAGACAATGGTAAACTTATCAAATTGATAACGATGAGATGCTTGCCGACAATCAAAAAGAAATGACCCAAACCCTAACATATCACCAGCAGCTCCAAAAGACTGATATGAAGAATCAATTCAACATTATGACCCCAACCCTGTCAGGGACACATCGTGCAGTGAGAGAAAGAGAGGTTATGACTTTGGAAACTAAGCAGTCTATGTCTTGTAAACGAAAATTAGAAGGTTAGGCCCTGTTGGTGTGAGAATTGAAAAACACATCCAAATGAATAAGGTACTAAGTGGGTGTGAGATGCAGCTTTTCAGTTTGATCAGCAAACCCAAACATGCCAACTCCTAAAAAAAAAGAGGAAGGGTATGGCCACGGGAGGCTTGTTGGGATAGAGCCAAAAAAAGCCAGTCACAAACTGCAATCCCAAGTTGTAAAGTGATGATTGTACACTTCAGTACAGAGAAAGTCAGCTGTGCTAGGATGATGTGTCGTACTCCTATTGGTGGAGGGTTGTTGCCTCTGAAATTTATTTGGGCCTTGGAGAAATATTCAAAGGATTTTACTTCAAGAGTCACCTGTCTGAAACACATTTTCTAACTGATTTATACTATAGTGTTCATTATATATTTCATACCTTTGCTAATTTACACTACATTTTCAGTTCATTGTAAATTTCATACAACATTTTGTGATTGATTTTAGACTATACTGTATTCACCCCTTTAAGCAACACCTCCCATTGTTTTAAAATGTTATAAATCCTAATAGGCAGGTCATGAGATGCATATGCATTTTTAGTATTAATTAGTACTGTACTTTTATGTAATGTTAATTCTCGTTACTTATGATATGGTTAAATGACGAATTTTGTGTGTGTGTATAATACTTAGAAGACCATACAAGCTTTTACTGCAGTTAATGTATTTGATAGTGGTGTTTCACTTTTTACTCTGACATGGGATTTCAGTCATGGCTTTCTTAAGTGTCCATTTTTCAACTGGAAAATGTTGAAAAACAATCTTCTCCTATAAGTATGATTTATACAGTTCTTGAAAATATAACTACTGAAAAACCTTGTGGCAAAAACCTATCAATCGGGCTACATTCTGTCATATTTTTAAAAATCTATCACTTGGGAAACATTCTGTCACATTTTTCCACCTTGATGCAGATGACTACTGTTTTTCATGTGTTCTCCTTTACCAGATTATATCGTACCTAGAATAAAAAGGCAAACACATCGTAAGAAGGTTTTTCCCTTCTGCTGCCTTTTTTCTGAGATATTTCAGCTGACGCTTTTGTTTACCATCCATTCTAAAAATACAAATATGAAACCCATCACCAAAATACATTCCACCTCTGTACATTAGCAAAAACAGGTGTAGAAATTCATGTGATCTCCTTTACATTTGTACAGTAAATCCAGCTATAGCAGGCTAATAAGAATAGTTATTTTGTGTTAGACTACATCCACAGATCATAAATGCAAGCTCTTATTATAATGTAGTATTATACTAAGAAGCGCAAAGCATATATAAGGAGTTGAATTAAAATGACGATCTCTTTTACCTGTTCTGTAAACTCCTTTACATGCATCTTACCATGTCCCCAATTATCTGTTTTTATAAATAGTCCTCTAATTATCACTCACACATGTAGCATTGTAATTTATCAATCATTTAAACCTAAAATTACCACCATCCACACCATTTGAATGTAAGTTATACAGTTAAAAAGATACACACCTGTTATGTAATCCCACTTTCAAGGACTTTTATTGCAGGAAAATGAACTGATTTGTGAATAATATGTTTCAATTCCACCCTATCCAAATCATCTGCACATGGTGGAAATTAAATATGGTGGGAAAAGCATTATGCACTCTATATATTCCCCTGTGAAGCAACACTGAAATAAAGGTGTTTCATGTTCAGTGATTTTTATTGAAGAATGCAATTTACTCTTACCCTTTCAGTTATTTAGAACAACAAATGTCTTGGCTGTCGTGTATAATGATATAACAAAATGACATAATTTGAGTATCTACACGTAAAGGAGATCACATGCTTAAAAAACTAATTTTATTACAAGCTCCAAATGGATGTACCCGAAATATCTCTTAATACCATGTGTTTGGGGTATGATCAAATCAAATTATATACTTCCTGGATTGATTTTAGGCTATAATATTTTTATTTATTTAAAAATTTGTAATTACTGTCTTGATAATTAACAACCATAAAGAAGAACACATGATTATGGAAATATGTTATTTTAAATATTTTTATATGTGAAAAAGTAATGAGACAATCAGCTAATAAATTTTCAAAAGATAAATGTTTACTAATTAATCACAAGAAAGGCTTGTGTCATAATTACAATTTTTGTGTTTGTGTTATTGCTTTGAAATTAAATTTTTCTGCTGGTGATATGCTACTTTTAAAACCCCACCATTGTTTATTTTCTTGGTGTGCTGGAAAAACTTAACACAAACTCAACATATTATATGCTTGGAAAGCTCTGTCCATAGTCTATCATTTAGAAATTATTATATGTTTGTGTAAGGTACGTACTCATAGAAATTTGCCCCAGAACACTGGCAACATCAATTTGGACACTTAAGAAACCCTAGCCGCTGTACAGGATATGACTGGAGGTGCCTGTAATTTACATTTTTAACAATCAGCTGCTTTGTGTCATTAAATAAATATTTTATTTGAGAAAGAATATTAAGTTTTTATTTTAATAAATAAAGTTTGGCTTCACATTAGTCTTGGTTTAAACCAGATGCTTATTCCTTCATTATGAACCAGTATCTCAATAGCATATTACATCATTCATCGTGAAACTATATTAATTTATTTATTGAATTAATTGTCCATTTCAATATGTCAGAGAAAAAGATACTGAGATATAAACTAAGGAAGGTAAGGTATTAAATATAGCTTTATTTAGTATGAAAAACATGTTTCAGCAACAAAGGAACAACTGCTTTACCAATATTACTTGATATAACACAAGTGGTCATTCATCCTGTGGCCTGAGTGGAGTGAAATATGTCATCGGTGCTGACATGCCCAAGATTGGCTGATATAAGCACTGGATTTTGACAATCTGCATTTGTGAGTTCTGTAAGTCCATAATGTATATATACTAGTGGCATGCATCAATCTTCAAAACTTGTTTTCAAAAAATCATGCACTTATCAGACTACGAAAACAACAAGAAGTGGAATGTTGGCCCAAGGACCATAAGTTAACTGCAAAATGTAAATCATGTCCATTTAGTACTTCTTCAATGACGTAAACCCTATAAAAAACCTCCCTTCAACAAAAATTGAAAGGGGAGGTTGAACCTTGTAATAGTTATAAATACAAGAAAAAAAGGCACTTTTCAAGTGATGCTAGGATATTTTATGTCAAATAAAACTATGTTGAAAATACCTACATTTACCTTTGTAAATAAAAAGAAAAAATCAAGAAGCAGTTATAATATATCAGGACATGACCTGAACTCACTGTCACCAATATTTCTTTTTACTTGCTGTGAAGGTTTTTGTGCATGCCACAAGTCTTCATCGAATTTCCCACCCTTAAACATACTAATTTGTACTGCTCCAGCCTATGGTGTAATCATTATTAGACTACAGTCCTCCACAATAGGAGGATAACACATCCTATATGCAAAATAATCCCAATGAGCAATAGCATTTGAATAAAGGTTCATCCTTGACAAGGCAAAGATATCCACTGGAAGTGGGGAGGAAGGATGGGATGGGACATTATGCAGAGGTGAGTATCTATCTGAAATACATTTTCTGGTAAGGTTACTCACCTCTAGACAAAAAAAAAAAAAAAAAAAAAAAAAAAGAAGTTAAGAATAC
>NW_013666776.1:329786-331782 GCF_000517525.1 Limulus polyphemus
AGTTCCCCAGCAGCTTGGGACTTGGAAAGCAAGAGTTCTCTTTTATTCCCCTAGAAGATAACTGAAGGGAGGAATTCACATGGGGAAAAACACTGGAGAAGTGCTCAAACTGAACAGGAAACATAATACCTGTCTCACATGCTGAAAGACTGTGCAATGAATTACCATGACTAAAGACAAATAGGTGCTAGCCAGGTGTAATGGTAGGCACATACCTAGTGCTATGGGGTTTGTTTTCATGTGAAGTAGGACCTGGAAGATATATATATATATATATATATACTCATTTCAAAAGCAGGCATGAAGCAATTGGGAATAGTAGACATTTCATGCAATTGCTCCGATAATTAAATAAAGATAAAAAAAACAGTAAAGAAAGATTTTGGTCTTTACGCCAAGCAAAAAAGCTGGTGTATAAAAAATCACCTAGTTCCAGCTTAAAACAGGCAAAGAACAGTTAACCAACTAGCTAGAGAAAAAGTGATGCTCATGGCCATTATAGCAATACTTAGTAGAAGGAAAAAGCCCAGTATAAGTAAACCACGAGTTTCAAAATGATGAACTGATGACACTAACCTCTTAGTACAGTGAAAACAATGAAAAAGTTGGGGTTAACTACCATGGTCAGAACTCTTGAGGCAGTATCTGTTATGGATTCTGGTGTAGTCATCCACATTAGAAGGCCACTGATTCACTGCTCCCAACAAACAACCAATTACTTGAAAGTTTTGAGTTTTATTTGTGGGAAGTACAATGAGTTGCAGAAATTAACCAATGAAGTGTGAGAAATGCTTGCAGGAAACTATACACACTACTTGGAAACTCATAAGGATACTGAGATAATATCATTTAAAAATTCATGTTCGGAGCTAAAAATCAGTTATTCCCAGAACAAAAGTTCAGTTCAGTTGAGAAGTTGTTTGCAGTTCAGTTCTCCAGGAAAGAAAGTAAGTAACAAGTTCAAGATGCTGAATGTATCCAATATTCAAAAAAGCTAGCTCACCACTCTAACTTTGATGTAAGTTACAAATGCTATTTCTCTTACTCAATCAACGTAACTAAGAAACTAAATGTACAATATAGTTAGTAACTTGACAATTTCCGAGTATACCTCTAGTAATACAGTGATTGAAGAGTTGTTAAGGATAATAAAGGAACTATTGGAAATTGCTGAGAAATTAATCGAGTTAAGGCAACAACTAATGCAAGTGTTGTAATTACCTCTTAAGAAAGTGTTATTACAGGCTGATTTTTTGTGTAATCTCAATCTCTGAGTCATTCTTTATTCTAACTGGAAACTCCTCGAGTTAGTGACTTATGTGTTCCACTCATGACTCTATCCTCATTTAAATAAATAAGTGTGACTGGTGGTAAAAGTCAAAGCTCCAATGAGTAGCCTGAATGCCTGCCTGTAACAGGCAGATAGGCTTAACACTTTCTGTACTTCCCTGCTCAATGTGGATTTTGGAAAAGAAAAATATTTGCTGTGAGATATAATTGGCAAATTGGTGGGTTACATCATCTTTATATATACATCAATATATAATAATGACAATAAGAAAGCTGTTAAAAAACAAAAACAATAAATAGTCAACTTTTAGCCCATTAGTCTCTGGGAAGACTAGAGAATGGCAACAGAAGGACGTCAAACTACCATGTGATGTAAGTAATGGAACACAAATGTGTTGGAGGTCACCATATAATGGCCTATAAGATCAATGGTGAGAGAAGCCACGAGATGCCCAGGGGTGAAATTCTACCAGTACTTACCAGTATTGAGTACCATAACTTATTTTTTAAAGCAATACTAGTACCAGGATTTATTTGAGCTGCTTTGTTTGTTTTTATGTTTACATGTAAATTTTCTTTTCTTTTTTTTCAAAAACAGGTCCACTTCACCCAACTGAGTACCTCTACTTTTGTTTTGAGAATTTCACCCCTGGAGATAACGAGCCTAATGGGAGTGTTACGTCTCTGTATGTTTGCTTGTTAATTC
>NW_013666777.1:0-5092 GCF_000517525.1 Limulus polyphemus
CTCTCTTCTCGTTCTTCTTGTTTATTTTCTCGTTCTTCTTGTTTCTTTTCTTTTTCTTCCAACAACTGTTGTAATCTATCTTCTTGTTTCTTTTCTCGTTCTTCTTGTTTCTTTTCTTTTTCTTCCAACAACTGTTGTAATCTATCTTCTTGTTTCTTTTCTCGTTCTTCTTGTTTCTTTTCTTGTTTATTTTGTTGTTCGAGCTGCCACTGTTGCAGGTTTTCTTGCAACTGCTGTTGTCTCTCCTTTTGTTTATTTTGTTGTTCGAGCTGCCACTATTGCAGGTTTTCTTGCAACTGCTGTTGTCTCTCTTCTTGTTTCTTTTGCTGCTCTTGTATTGCTGCCATCAAGTCTGCTAATCTGTAGTTTGATTTTCCGCCTCTCGTTTCCATTTTTTTTTCGTTCCACTTCTAACACCAATTTGTTACGTCTCCGTTTGTTAATTGATTTTCCGTAACTTCGTTCCGACGAAACTTTAGCGACACAAGTCCTTACTTAATAAAACTGGTTTATTCTTTCTGAATATAACTTTACCGATAAACTTATTTTCAACACTCGCTCTTTTACAAACGTTTTAACAACGAACGTTAACTTCAACAATACTTCCTGACTGCAGTTCAATTACTCACTACCTACACACATTGTTGTTATATATATATATACCAGACTACCCTATATCTAGTAAATGCAAGGGCATTCACAAAGGAACGGGATAGTTCTAGAAACGTGGCGTGACACTAGTCACGTGACCTCGCTGACGCAACAATCTGATAACCTCAAAAAGCTCAAATCAAATGCGTTACCAATACAGTTTGCCTTCACTTCTTCCCAGATAATAAAACATCGTAAACCTCCTCCTAAGAGATGTCGAATAGATGTTAATAAGGAATCAGACAATCCGATCAATAGCATATTGCTTGAACATTCCTACTACAATAGGTAATCTGAAGATAAGGATTGCTCATAACCAAAAACTTCCTCTAGTTATGGTAGGTGTAAGGCTGTGAAGCACCACCCCACCCATTTACAAAGAGTTTGCACTGCCATTTAGATATGACTAATGTCAAGGGCTGAAAAATCGTGGAGGCAAACATTCGAAGGGGCCCTCTATTCCAAATTATTTTTTGTCACATAAAGACCTCCTTTTCGCAGGAAAAAAATAATTACAGCGGAACATTGCATAACTATAAAATATTAATTTGAGTATAAGTGAATTGGACAATTCCATCATTTGAAATTAAGGTATAAAGTTGAGCCCCTTTTAACCCTCTTAAGCGGAATCCACGGCCAGGGGTTCGGGGGCCGTCTCTATGAAACTGGGGCTATGTGCACGCCAATTTTAAATAATACATAATGTACAAACGAATTAAAAACTGATTGGAGCCTCTTTTGTTGACTGATTGGAGTTTCTTTCCTATCGATGACATGTCGTTTGTTTCAAATTTTACAATTTTCGTTATAGTCCCCCCCCCAACCAATTTTTGGGAAAAAGCGAGGAGGCAATTGCCCCCTCTGCCTCGGCCTGGCTATAGGCCTGTTAATGTGGTAATTAAAATACAGAATGCTTACATGTTAGTATATACATCTTTGAGTGTACATATGAAGGAAATTAACTCCTTATTTCATTTGATTCTGTTGTTTCTTCAAAGGAGGGAAAAGTTTAAGTACTATTAATCCCCATATCAAAATATAATTAAGATAAATAAGAGGATAGCAATGTAAGTTAGCAAAGTAATTTAAGAAGTAGATGAATTCTACCAAGCTATTACTATGTATGTTTCTAATAATTTTTTCTTTACTTCGGCCAAACTAATTTATTTACAGCTCTGCTCAGGTGCTCAAGATACTGCTCTCTAGCGGCAGAAAGCTTAATACAAAATTAATATGATTTAATATATCGTCATAAATATACACATACTAACCTAACTGACTTCATTTTCAAAAGTATAATGTTATTAATATATTCTGTTTTCAATTATTACTACAGTTTTGGTTGATATAAATTAAACTACTTTGCGGCTAACATAAGATACAGATGTCATGATATAAATATAATCATATTTTATCGTTTTATAGATAAAGAAAACAAACAATTTCCAGCAGTCCACCGAAAACATCGTAGTGCTACAGCAGTATACCTAGTACATACAAACAAATTGATTAGGACAGAAAAACAGATAGACTTTCTTCAACACTGCCGAAAAAATAACAATATCCCTATGGGAATCCAACGTCTTATCACACTACCAACCTGCCTACATAGAAACCCCAAAACAGTGAGTAACAAACACTATTTCCTCAAAACCATTCTACGAGATGTCATAGATACTAATTATCAAAGACAACAACATCACCAGAAAGTAATAGAAAAAACCTTATAGAAAATCGAAAAAATAACAAACCTACAGTTCCAAAACTGGCTTAAGTCCTTCTCGTCAAAGATCCAGTTAGAGGAAACAAACGTTTGTCAAACACGTCATAAAAGGAAGCTATCAACTCTACTAGCATTAAAGGTAAAAACACTGTTTCACAATTACGAGAAGACACAGAAATGTTCCAAAAAACAGTTACAATAGAAAATAATATAAAACTTCAACCCAACGCTATGTCACTTCTTGCAAAAGGTCCAAACTTTGCTTTTAGTAGGAAACTTACAAACAACACCCGTCTAGAGATTTTAACAACTGTGGAAAAGGCTATTTATAGTGTCCGCTGGAAAGAATATCATGAACCTAAAGAATAAATCAACACCTCAAAAAACTACAGAAAACACAAGTCAAATCTCCGACGATACCCCAGACAACGTTTCTCCATCTTCTACCAACCAACACCCACTAGAGGACACAAATCACCAAGAACATAATCAGTATCGTCTATCAATCAGCAATCACCCATTTGATTCACAGAAGTATCCATCGCCAAAAACCTCTACAGTCACAGAACAAAAATCTCCTTTCTACGGCACCAGATTAAAAATATCCTAGCTACACATGAAAATCATCAAAAAAAAAGATAACATCCCATCAGCAGAAAAGACAGTTATAAAAGAATTACGAAGGAACTACAATCTAATCTTAAAAGAACCAGACAAAGGAAAATGTTTTGTAGTTTTAACCAAAAACAGTTACCAAAGTAAAATAGAACACATTCAAGACGTTTCCACCTATACAACATTAAACAAAAATCCAACCAAGACGGTCGACGAAGAAGCCAAAAAGATACTCAAACATCTTAAAGAAGAGAGTGCTTTACCAGAAAAAATTACTAACAGAATTAAAACCCTCCCACAGCCGTACATCTGAACTATGTGGAGTCCCTGAAGACCATAAACAACAGAAACCATATCCTGATTACTTGATCAACTGTTTAAACCATGTCTAAGGTATGTTCCATCACACTTAACCAATACTAAAGACCTATTAGAAAAGATACACTCTTGTACACAAAGAATATGCGCTGTTCCATTTTATTTTCCTTAGACATAATTGCCTTGTACCCATACATACTTATAGAAGAAGGCAAATATAGTATCATTAACTTCACATTTTCACTTGATCAACATATTTTTCCAGGGAACATCACATTAGATACCATCCACACAATGCTCAATTTTGTCCTAAATAACAGTTATTTTAAATTTGGTGACACTTTGTACAAACAAGAGAAAGGAGTAGCAATGGGTAACAGAGCAGCAGTCACATTTGCTATAAAATTCATGCATATACTAGAAACCAAAACTAATGATATATCTCGCCATATATCAATGTATGTTTCAGCTTAGCCTCGAAGTTTTATGTCATTAAATATTAGATAAACATTAGAAATAATGAAATATAGAAACAAGTATTAAGTAGTGATGAAGAACCAGCAAGTCAATACATTGATATATGGCGATATATATTATATATATATATATATATATTTCAATTACACTAAGGAAATATGCAAATAACACTGAAGTAATGCGAGAAGAGGAAAGTTTGTTTGTTTGTCTGGAATTAAGCACAAAGCTACACAATGGGCTATCTGTGCTCGGCCCACCACGGGTATCGAAACCCGGTTTCTAGCGTTGTAAGTCTGCATACATACCGCTGTGCCACTGGGGGGCAAGAGGAAAGTATAAAGTTTTTATTGTGTAAATATAAAACTTTGTTTTTAATTATTTATTATAATTTATAAAATTCTAAACACAAGTGCCGGTAGTGCATATCAAAAACCTAGTCTACCAAACCATTTGCAATGTGTGGAGACATATATATATAGGTGAAACCGGAAGACCTTTACACACACGCATCTCAGAACACATCAATGCGCTACATACACATGATCAACACAAAACCACTCCAGCAGAACATTTCCTTCACAAACACGAATCCCCAAACACAGAAAACCAGAACCCATTTAAAGTTTGTATTTACTAAAAGACCAAATATTTTAAAGAGAGAAAATATATGGAAGCTATACTCATTAACGAAAGAAATCCAAAAAGGAACAGAGACAATGGATGGTACATGTAACCAGAACATCATTCACAGAACAACATATTGTATCAATACATTTTACATTTATTACTTCCAGTTTAAGACTTGCTTACTCTGGAGTACCACACAGTCTTACAATTAGTTTTTAACACTGCTAGTAAATTTCGAATCCTTTCCACTTACCATTGTTTCTTTGCAACTTCTATTTTCTGTCTGTGTGTTTTCAGTTAATCATAAAACATATTTCGGTTCTCATTGTTTTTGTTTTATTTTAGTAATATATGTTATATGTTATTATAGCTACGTAATATCAGTATACTATATTAGAACAATAATGAAACAACAATGATATTTTATACATTGTTGGAGACACGTGCGACAGACTTGAGAGATGGAACATCACAATCAATTTTATAAATTAACATATACTTCAATATCATACAGTTTGTATGTATTAACCCTGAAGAAGCTGCAAAAGCGAAACATTGGTAGTAATAAAAAAACTAATATATCTATATGCGGATTGTAAAGGTCGTTTATCTAAACTTTTATCACGTTTTATTATTAGTGTGTAATTTATATTTATTCAGATACGCTTAAGGTTACTTTCA
>NW_013666777.1:5997-8165 GCF_000517525.1 Limulus polyphemus
ATAAACAGAAGAGCCATGAGAATATCCGAACATCAGTTGTACATGTAAGTTTTCCTGAATTTTATATTGAAAATTCTAGAACAAAAGGGTAATTTAGATTTATTTCCTAATTTTTATGATGGTTACGAGATCGGTCAAATCGATCAACACCATATAGAGTTAATATTGAGAAAATAACAAATTAAATATAAAGTTTTATTTTAAAAAACGCTGGGTGATTATCTCGAAGGATACAGAGATTATGCAAATGAAACTTGACAAATTTCAGATAAAGAAAAGTATTTTTAATCTTAAAATCAAAATTACTTTGTACGTTGGATAGTCAACATTCTGAAAAAAAAATTCATAAGCAAATCTGTAATAAAAAAAATCTTAAAACATAATTAACAAAAACAGATATTTTGCATATGAAATTCTTGTAATGTTTACTAATGATCTTCAAAATTGTTATTGTTTCTTTAATTTAGTCTGAAAAACTTCAAAACAACAAACACTTCTGGCCTGAGATGCTTTTACTGAAAAATTTGCTATTTTACTGACTGATTTTTTCAATTGCCAGGCTGAAAATCTGAATTGTGACAGGGACCCTTGTGTAGTTCATCTCAATTCATGATCAAAAAGATACATTAACAATACACAATGTTTGATAAATGTCCTTTTTTCTACTTCTGCTAAAAAAAAACTGGAAAATTCAAAGCATTGATAGTGTTACTGACATGATTTAGAAAGAGAACAAACTTTGAATAATCACTTGACAAAGAAAACATTAATGATAAGAAATGTCAGCTTTCAATTTTTTGTGAAATCATTTTTAATGGACGTAACAAAACTATGATGTTGTCTCTCAGAATACTTAAACAATGAAGATATTTCAGAATCTCTATTTCATTAAATCCAGTGGACTTGTTTGAAAACAACATTTCCATTAAAGTACTTTTTTATAAGAACCCAATATGAAGGCTGAGATATTGGCCAAGTCAGTTGCTGGTAATGAAATTTCTCCCAAGGTCACTCTTTTATTGTCCATATTTTTAAAAATGTAATAATTTATCAACACCACTGGGTTTAAATAGACCTGCAAATTGTAATAGGAAATCATACATGTTTATTCTAAATAGCTTAAATATTGCAACTGTATAAATCTATTTATATTTATTAATTTTTGTTTTATTGACCTTTGAACAGTCTGACTAAAAATACCTCAACAGAAGTTCGAAGTAAATGTCACACATGCATCGACATGACCCTATCAAACAGCGTAATGCAGAAAATTCTAGCGTGTATACCCCACAAAGGTTTTTTATTATTTGTCTTTCATTATCTTACCTAACAACTTTCAATTTTTATGACTTTAGTTACTTTTATAATAATTTGGTGTCCCTATAGCGCAGTGGATAGCGCGTTGGATTTTTAATCCAAAGGTACAGGGGTCGTTCCCTGGCAGGGATGCCAGCACCATTGCCTGGTCCCAAGTCCAGGACGAGAAAGGCGCGAGGCTAGCAACTCCGCCCCGTAAAAATCAACCTGCTAAAAAATTACTGCAACAACAACTTTCGTCGGCGAGGTGTTGTTGTTGGGGCCTTATGCTCCAGTGGGAATCTACAGGGATTGTTATGTTGTTATTATTTATAATAATTTGCTTGGAATTAAGCACAAAGCTACACAATGGGCTATCTGTGCTCTGCCCACCACGGGTTTCTAGCGTTGTAAGTCCGCAGAGATACCGCTGTGCCACTTTTATAATAATAAACAGTTAAAACAAATGAAAAATAAAAATCTCGTAATTGAATATCAAGCATTTATATTTTCAGTAAAGCTTTATATTTTATGTTATTTTTTGTACTGTCATATTATATGTATTTCTCCAGGTTGTAAGTAAGTAATCAAAGTATAACGAAAATACAGGTTACAAAATAAAATATATAGTGTTGTTAGTAGTGATTACGAAATTTCAAAGTACTTATGGTCAGAGTTTATGATTTCACCTTTTCACACTTATTTTCTGTAGTTATTTTATTGCTAGTAGATGAGTTAGAAATTAGAAGAAACAAAATGAATAGTACTCTGTTCTTTTTAGTATTGTTAAGTCTCCATTTGTTAATTAACTTTCCGTAACTTCGTCCAGCGACTCAAGTCCTTACTTAATAAAACTGGTTTATTCTTTCTGA
>NW_013666777.1:8425-16363 GCF_000517525.1 Limulus polyphemus
TGACTGCAGATCAATTACTCACTGTCTACACACACACATTGTTGTCACGTTG
Organism: Limulus polyphemus; assembly: GCF_000517525.1. Taxonomy (NCBI): domain Eukaryota; kingdom Metazoa; phylum Arthropoda; class Merostomata; order Xiphosura; family Limulidae; genus Limulus; species Limulus polyphemus. The sequence goes on from NW_013666777.1 coordinate 8,478, forward strand.
TGAGCGTCCTAGTTATATACCAGAAAAACATATATCGAGTAAATGCTAGGGCATTCACGAAGGAACAAGATACTTCCAGAAAATAGGCGGCGTGACAATAGTCACGTGACCCCCTGACGTAACAGTATGGACAGTTAAGTTCCAAGTAAATATCCTGAGAGTTTCTTCTAATCTTTTTACACCTTTTTCCTATGGTTATTCTACTGCTAGCGGCTGAAGTAGAAACCTGCCGAATATAAAGCAATGAATCGTCGTTGATGTTTAGGTGTTATCGTACGTTGAGTACTTTGACACGTCAATATCAAATAAGTTCATGCAGCACAATTCCCAGAATTTTTCCTGCTTTGAAAACACAGTGGGATAGGATATATCAACTTGTTGACAGTATAATGGTTACAACGATAATTGTCTAAAGTATTATAAAATGTTTATGACTTTGTAGAAAGTCTGGGACGATATAATACGTCAAAAAGTGGAAGTATCCTACAGAAACTATTCGAATTGCTGTTCTGAGAACACGGTGGGATAGAATTTGCCAGCTTCTTTACAATATAGTGGTTGCAACAAGAACTGTCTAAAGTACTTTATAAAAGTAAGAGAAAATATTGATGATATGGCTCTGTACAAATTATAAAGTTGTATCCTATCCAATAAACTTGCAAGTTATCTTACTTTGTGGTTGGGACTTTACGTTGGTATAAGTGCAAGTGTGTGTAAGTGCTTACAGACATCCTGTTTCCTATATTACCATGCTTACACAGTAACCAGTAAATGTGAAGTTTCCAGTAATATAAATACGGCTCGTTTTGGTTGGTCTAGTAGTATTGGCTTAGCCTTCTCGATTGTAACTCGAGAAATTAATTATTCACCAGCAAACTACAAGTTCAACCGAGTGTTCATGTAAAGATGTTCCTTTTCATGTGTTAAGATCAGTTGATTAGTGATAAATCTATTTCTTAGACTTTCACAAATTACATAAATAAACTTTTCCTGAATTGCCAAGTCTTTAGTTTTGAATAATTTGTTTTTATTCTACTTCAATGTAAACGAGTAGAAGAATAACACAAGTTCTTACTTTGAAAATACACTAACATATTGGCTACCATACATTACATATGTGCGTGTATATATATATATAACTAATGTTTTCAAATAAATACTGAAATGTCAGTTATTTCTCTTCAAACATAAAACAGTAAATAAAAAAAAAGAAAACAACGATCTCTACTACTTACGATGCTACCAAGTCTTTGTTTGCACTCGTGAGCCATAGTTGCTAAACCTCGTCCAAATTCACATGTGGATATTGAAAAATAATAAGTTTTGTAGAATTTATATAAGCATTTTGGAATAAAAAAAATTATAAATTACTGTACTAATACCACCAAAATCCATTGTAATTTATCAGGCTTCCTAAATACATTTTATTTGGGTCTAAAAAAATATAATTTCTATTTATAAAATAGCCTTAATAGCAATACTTCAAACTTTCCAATGATATAAGAGCATTTCTCTCGTAACTAACTTAGGAAGACTGACAGAATTATATAGAATAAATATATAGCTTTCGATTGATTATAAAGTTATTGGTATATAAAAGTAGGCATAGATAATAGGTCTTCTCAAATGATGAAGTGGTGAGCAGAGCCAATATGGTGGGTTCACTAAATATCATGATATCTCAGCAAATATAAAAGGTAGGAGGTTCTGAGTTTAAATTCTAGCTTGCCAATATCGAACATTTGAGTTTCTAATTCGTACGAAATATAGACGTTATACTGTGGGCATCATAAAATGTAATCTGACCAAACCCAAAAGGCCACTTACCATACCACGTGACACACAAAAATCGGTATTTAGCCTTTTATTTAATATTTAGTTTCAAATTAAGAAACTAACTAATGTATAATACTAAAATTTGATAACAAACCTATTGTTATACGTTTATAAAATAATAGCTAAATATAATGTTAAATGTAAATCTACAAACGTGATGACATGCCCTCTGACCCCTACCCGTCTTGATAGGGTTAATCTGTGTTTTATATTGCGCAGAATATATTTCATCAGGCTAGAGAAATGTGTAACATTGGTTTAAACTCTCAATACCTAATTTTGTTTAAGAATGTGAGAGATAAGCCTCAGCTGAATGTTTTAGCAAGACAAATGTTTCTGACACGTATTAAATACTCCAGAGAAACCTACCATGATGCAACTCGACATCCATTTGGATATCTAATCATTGATTTGAAACTGCAAACTCCTGACCAATTACGTTTAAGAATTGGTTTATTCCCAGGAGATGAGATTGTAGTGTACATGCTTAAGTGATATATGTCCATATATTGTGATGATTTCGGCCGTGATAGATATTGAAGGATTTTATCTTAAGGACAGACCATAAATTATTAAATAACTAGCATTCAAATGTTTATACAGTGATTATATAGGATATATGCCTGGGTGGACAGGCAAAATATTTACAATTCACAAGAGATTGTAGAGAAACCCCCAGTGTAGAAACTGCAAGACTATTTTGGAGAAGTATTAGATGGAACATTTTACGAATCTGAATTACAATGTGTTATCAAGTCCTTGAACAATGTATATGTTGTGGAAGAAACATTATGTGAATGAGGAAGGGGTAAAAATAAATAGTATTTCGTTAAATGGAAAGGATATCTTGATAAGTTTAATAGCTGGATCCCTCAAATAAATCTGAATTAGCTGCCATCATAAAATGTTATGAATAATTTTGTTACCCATTCGAAATGGGTCAGTTGTACATGACGTTACCCAGCAATAGTTCTATGAACTATTTTGCCAACAAGACTCTTACAAATTATATCACAAATCTTCCAAGATTTATGGAAGGTTGCCTCGACAGAACTACAGTATCCACATAGTTGGCATAATGTAGCTGATGGTACAGGATGGATCACTTTCTTGCCTAGCTCTGATGGTCGCAGTAAAATCATTTATATTAGACTGGAAAATTAATTAGAATACTAAACCAATTAGATGAGTTAGCCCTTGAATCAGACACATATCCCCTGTATTTGACTATGATTCATTCACCAGAAAAATAAGTGTTAATATGAAAGAGGGATCTTTTAAATTATTTGATCCAATATTATCTGTACTACTCGGATTTGAAAATAATTGTATAATATCATAATCCAGTATAGTTCCATATACTGTTAATATGCATGGAGGATTTTATTCACTCTATGTTTACTCAGATATTGTGAAACATAGTATTATCAGTGATGTACACATGCTGCTGTTATGAACAGTTCAAGTTAAAGGTCAGGATGGAGACATAAGCACTGAAACATTTATGAAACCTCATTACAGACCTGTATCTACAAAGAGATCTCAGACTATTGAGATAGATATAAATTATGATATGGGTCAGCATATACCATTTGAAAATGGGAAAGACATCATTATGCTGCACTTCCATCATCCTCATGAGAGTACCTTACTATAATGACCAGGTGAGTTATGACATGTATTATGATTACCATATTTTGCAGGTAGCCAATGGCACCAAGGTCACAGTTTGGGAAATGTCTTAAGCAACCTATTTCATTCAGCCATATCTTTTTCAAAAAAGGGGAGCATTAGCTTTAGGAAAAAAAGCAGTTAAATTAGGAATAAATTTAGCATCGGATGTCATATGAGGGAAACCTTTTGTTGATGCCTGAAAACAACGTGCAAAAGAAGGGACTCGAGAGTTGACACAGACTGCTCTACCTAATAAAAAGAAGAGACGCAAAGGCCCGGCATGAAGAATCACTAATACAATTTGAAACATTACAGTATCAATTTCATGGCAATCAATGTGGATATAAAACAAATTCTTGCTCGACCTTTACAACCTGATTTTGATGCTGACTTGTGGTCCTTGTATAATCTTCTTATTGTAAGTCCAGTTTTGACAGTTCTCTTTGACGAATGTTCTTATGCTGTGATGGGGTAGAGGCAAGCTAATGGGATCAAAATATTCTCATTTCGACAAAAGTATACCCAGACCCAGTGACTTCCAGGTTTATGACTTGGATCCAAGTTGATGATGTACAGTTGATTTTTGCATAGTTAGGTAGTTGATCACTAGCAAACACACCTCCAAGTTTCTTTCTCGAATGCAAATCTTCTGAGAGTATAGAATAAATCTCTACAATGTTCATTGCTTCTTAGATATCAGTGACGATGTTTCTGGAATGGTCAATTTCTAAAATAGACTGAAATTCTGCATAGGCAAGAACATTTATAGTGTTAAGTAAAGCTTTACCAAATTATATTTGTATTCGTAGATTTCCCTGTTTGACCAAATTAAAGTGTGAATCACCATCTGATACGTTGGGTGTAAAATCAAATACAAAGATTATCCTTCTGAATGTTTGTCATATTCTATATCAGTTCCTTGAGATTGAAACTGTTTTCCCATTCCACTAAATAATGTTTTGTAGCTTTGTGCAATTATTCGACAGTCTGTGAATAATATTGTATATATTACATAAAAATATAATAAAAATATAAATGATATATTTGTTCATAATTTGGTTACAGAGTGATTTAATGTTACTAGATATACCTTTTTATGTATATCAAATATCGAAATCCTTATTGTACAAAGAATAATAAATGTTTTTAAATTGAAGATATTGTCAGAGTGATTTATGTTATGTAGAAGATAATATTCTCTTGTATCATAATAATCTTGTTTGTAGGTAGATGAAACAAAACAAATCTCATAAAATATTTTATTTATCATAATGATATATAATACAGTTACTTAGTCTTATACATTTTCACGCCCCTGGAGTAGATGACATGCACATAGCAATGCACGCCCCCTGCTATAATCCTATTATATCATGTAGCAACACGCCCCCTGGTGTTGTTGATGGGTCAATGTCCGTGATACGTTATACAAGCTTGTCAAAATTGGGAGAATGTCATGTTTGTTTACTTCCACTGCTGGAGTGCCATGTCATACTACGGGTATGCAGGACTAAACGATCCTTTCTTGTCTTTGTGGTATTCATATACACTAATGTCTGATATGTAAGAATCAAGTATCTGCAAAACACAGGTTCTGGAAATGTTATGTAGAGTATTAAAATGTTTGTTTGTTTGAAATTAAGCACAGAGCTACACAATGGGCTGTCTGTGCTCTGCCCTCCACGGGTATCGAAACCTGGTTTCTAGCGTTGTAAGTCTGCAGACATACCGCTGTGCCACTGGGGGGCAGTATTAAAATGAACAGCAAAGGAAGAACAAATACACAAATGTATATATAAAATAGAAATATTTGTACAATAAAATGCTTTATGTACCTTTCACTCACTAGCTGGGTTCACAGAATAACTGCAACTGGCTGCTAGAATTGAAATGGGGGCTTCCAAAACACGCCCACATGGAACAAGAACCAAAACAAGGATGTACGTACAGATAGGATAATGACAGAAGCAATAATAATAAATACCACATTCAAGTCACATCAAGGTCATGATGGAGTGTCCTACTGTCCTTAGATAACCTACATCAATGACTATTCCAAATGACTTATATTCAGGGAAGAGAACTCCAACTTATAATAACTTCCACAAGTATTGGCATTCCCCTTGAAATGAGCTTAACCCACCCAATATAGCAGACACAAATGCAGGATATAGTTGGTATGTGCAAGCTGTGATGTTTGTTTAGGTAGATGAAATTGTTGGTGTTTACCTCGCTGATGACCCTATATATACCAAATATTTTAATCTAGCTGAGGAAGATGTAATGCAGGTTAAGTCAAAATTAAACCCATCCTTGTAGGAATAAATATTTTGCTTTTATTTATCCATTAGATTTTGCTGCTTTCCCTTTGCTTTGTATGTTCGGTTTATATATTATAAGACCTTATGAGTGAAAGTAAAGAATAATCTAAGAATGTGCCGCCCACATTATATCTGCAATATCCATTGCCGAGGAGGGCTTTTGACAAATACCAGGGCTCAGACTGACTGGGATATGGTAGAAATATTAGCAGTTAAGACTATTTATTTCATCAATTACTTGAATCTTTAAACAACAATTGTTTCTATGAAGGACCGTCATTTCACAAAAAGTTGGGGGAGCTGACTTCACGTGGGCTTCAATTTAGCTGAGGGTCCTACGCTATGATGTCATTTGCGTATATGGGTTAATCTGTCCGTACTAGAAATTTCTTCTCACTGAAATCACCATAGGTGCCCCCTTTCGAGCTTGAGGGGCAGTTGTCCCCAAATGACCCCTCTGTTTTAGTGTGAACTAGATTAAGTTGGTGAACTGTAATTTTTATTATTTAATTAACTTATCATATGATCTGCTGTGTATTATGAATACTTGATATTTTTCATTGGGAGTCAATGTACCTAAATACCCCACATATTTAGCTGCAAATGACAGCTGGAATCCTGGACCTGAAACCTGCGGCCCACTACTTTAACCACTAGGCTACTTTTAACTTTAGAAATGGAATATGCATTTCACAAGAAAGTTTTCTCCATGCTCGAGCAGCATTGAACTAGGTAACAATAAAGTAAAATAAATTCTTCAAAGTAGGTTAAACCAATCTCACTGTTTAAGGTTTTGAAATAGGTCAAGGAAAGCGTCGTTTTACTTTTCTATCTATAAGTATAAGCTAAACAACAAATAAGATACATTAGAAAGCTTCAAACGATAAGTTTTTAATCTGTTACAGAATTTATTACATTTAAACAACTTGTTTCCCCAACAGAATTTTCCAGTTTAATTAGAACCCTTCTGACTCATAATTTGATACTTATCAGTTATGGGCTGGTTAGGTTAGTGTTTAGTTCTCAGTACTCAATTTTTTTTAATGTTTATAGAATTCCGATCATGTGACCGAGATAATTTTCGAACTGACTCTGTTTGGCGGTTTTTCATGCGTGTAGTTGCTGAGTGTTCTACGTTCGTGTTTTTCATCATTCATGCGTTTGGTTTATGTATGTATGAATTAGAAATTTTACTCAAATTTTCAATGTATAGTCCGAGTTAAGAAGTAGGTATTTTAGAGTTTTGTAGTATACTATATGATACTCTTTTATTCCAGTTATATTAGCTTTCTAACAATTGTTATATATACTACTAACTTTGTATATTATTTAGATCTTAATTAAACTTGAAGTTTTGGCTACTGTTTATATGAATGCAATAAGCTACAATGGTTTGTATGACTAGACACAAGGGACATTTTCTCTGTAATTTCTTCAACTTGTTCAATACATGTAACAACCACTGGCAAAGTTTATTTTACAATAGGGAATTGTATTGTCTATATCTGTGTTTGGTCATTTTGTACGATCTGGGAGGGTCAGGTTCAATCCAGACCTCTTCCTTCCTCCTTGACTATCTATATATATAAAGACGAAATGTGTGTTTGTTTGCATCCTAACTACTCCGAGCCTATTGGGCCAATTTCAACCAAAATTTTGTATGTAAACACTATGAAGTATGGGTAATGTCCTAAGAGGGTCAAATTTGAACTTAGCCCTATTTCTATTTTGTAAAGCTTGTTGGTTAATTACTCCCAGCCTATTGAGTCAATCTCAAACAATCTTTGCAGGTTGACTCTTTAGACAATGTTGAATATTCTAAAAGGATTCAAAAGCAAAATATGAAAATTGCTGAATTGTTTCTCAAACGACCACGCTTTTCTCATGGTCAATGAGATGTAGGGTGTTCGAGGGTGGGATCAGCCCAAAATCTTTATTTGTTGGTAGATGGAAAGCAAACTGCAAATGTTGTTTATGAAGAAGTTTTGTTATGATTTTAAAATTCTGAGATAAAGTTTATGTTCAAGTTATTACTTTGAAATATATGGTTGCTGT
>NW_013666777.1:17363-18725 GCF_000517525.1 Limulus polyphemus
GAAGAAGTTTTGTTATGATTTTAAAATTCTGAGATAAAGTTTATGTTCAAGTTATTACTTTGAAATATATGGTTCCTGTTAAATTTACATTATTTTAATTAAGTTTAAACATTCCCCGTCAGTTAACGAGTATTTCAGCTTGTTGTTTATAAACTGCGAAATGACACGAAGTTATCCAAGAAATCAGGGCTTGAACACTAATGTAGAACTCTTCAGGACCATGTACATGAATACACTATCTATAGCATTTAGTGCTATTTTACTATTTCTCTTAATTTGGACGTATATACTTGCAATGCGGTTCCATATTGAATATTTCTCTTCATTTGATCGTATACACTCGGAAACAGTTCCATAGCAAAAAGTCACTTTTTTCACTTGAAATAATTATCAATCGTGTATTTCACACATAAAAATCCTTTTAAATACACAAGTCATACTTAATTCTTAGCGATATGTTAAGATCTAGTGCAGGTGGACTTCTTCTTATGGTAAACATTGAGAGATACTTAGAGCTATCATCATCATGTATGATACAGCAATCTATGTCGGTTAATAAGTCGTTTTTATATTAATTTTTATCAAAGTATTGGAACGAGCAATTTATTAGTTTGTTTTTGATTGGTTTAGTGTTTGCATATTTATGCATGAAATTAATATTTGTTGATCTTTGTACTCTGTAGGCTGTGGTGAATATTCCGTTCTGTATTGTCTGTAATTTCTTTATGTGTGTTGGTGCTACATTAGTCCATGCAGGATAGTAATATTCCATTACCGGTCTAACGTATTGTTTGTAAATTTTGATTATGTTTTCTGGTGTAGATCCTGTGTTTTTACCTGTTAATCTTTTAATGTAGTTTGGTCGTTGCCATGCCTTATTCCTAATTTGAGTAATATGATTATTCATAAGTTATACCTAGAAATTTTGCCGATGTGACGACATTTAGAAGAGCTCCGTTCAAGTATATTTCGGGAGGATTTTTTAGTGTTTTAATCGATTTTGAGGACAGAAGGTTTGTTTTGGGAACATATATTTTTATCCTGTATTTTTAACAACTTGATTTAGAACATGCTGTAAATTTGTAGTTGCTATCGAAGGAGTCACATACTCGTCCATATGGCCACATCGTTGATGTTAAACTAAGATTTGGATCGTTTATATAAAAATAATAATAATAAAATTTTAAAGGAACAAAAAAGAAACTTATTAGCTTATCAACGATGTTCTTTCCAGCTCCCAACTATAACCACCCCTTACTACTCATGTATTCATACAATCTTTTCTTGAAGTCAATTAAATTTTCTGCCTCCACCAACCTTGAAGGCAGTTCATTCCAAAAGTCAACCACCCTGTTTGAAAAG
>NW_013666777.1:18735-22161 GCF_000517525.1 Limulus polyphemus
GCCAAAATTTGAATTTATGACCCATAGTCCTATTGTTTTCACTGCTAAACACAAAAAACGTTTGATGGATCTATATTATCAATACCCTTAATAATCTTAAACACTTCAATCAAATCCCCTCTGACCTTTCTCCTCTCCAGAGAAAACAAGTTTAGAGATTTTAGTCTCTCCTCATAGGACAATCCGACTATCTCAGGTATCACTCTAGTGGCTCTTCTCTGAAACTTCTCCAACAATTCAATCTTCTTCTTGAAAAATGGAACCCAAACTGTACACATTACTCTAGATGAGGCTTTACAAGTGATCTATGCAATGAAACAATAATATCCCTTGTATTGTATTCAATGTTTCTATAGATGCTACCCAAAATCCTATTAGCTCTATTGTTAGCTACAATACACTGTTTAGATGACTTAAGTGATTTTTCGATCACAACATCAAGATCTTTTTCTTCAACCACAGTATTTAATGTATTTCCATTTAAATTGCAACAATAATTAGAATTGTGAAAACCTGCATGCACTACCTTATATTTTGGATAGTTAAACATCATCTGCCACGTATTGGCCCAATGCATCAAATGATCTAAATCTCCCTGTAAGTTTGTAGCATCTTTGATACAGTTACCCACCCCAAAAATCTTAATTTCATCTGCAAACTTAAAAATTGTTAGTTATTCCAGAGTCGATATCATTAATATAAATTGCAAACATCAGAGGACCAAGCACAGAGCCGTGAGGCACACCACTTGTAACTGTGATCCGGTCAGATCTAACTCCATTTATTACCACTCTCTACTTTCTACTCTTCAGCCAATTTAATAACACTTCCCCCACACCCACAGATTTAATTTTTGTAACAAGTCTTTTGTGAGGCACCTTATCAAACGATTTCTGAAAATCAAGGTAAACCAAATCCATAGTATTTCCGTCATCAACTCTTGCAGTAACATCCTCAACGAATGTGAGAAGATTTGTTAAACAATACTTTTTTTCCTTAGTGAAACCGTAATGACATATCGCATACACACATGATGAAAAGGATAGGGCTAACTACTCCACCCTGTGGAACACCTGCCTCAGAAGTATTAAAACTTCGAGTAGGTGCCCTCCACATTTACTCTGTATTTTCTATTTTCTAAGAAGTTAGACAACTAGCGAATAACAACTGTAAGTAATTCCAAATGTTTCAGTTTTTATCTTACTGTTATGCCTTACAGTGTCGAATGCTTTCTCTGTATATGTTTAATGGCGGTGTTTCGATCTATTTAATAACATTACTAATATTAGTACTGACACAGATTTTCATTAGACTGGTTTACAAGTTACATCATAAATAAGCATTATAGATAATACACATCCAAAAACGTAAACACACTGATTAATTCACTCTACTGGCAAGACAACAACTCTCGTATCTTTTTGATGCTTCGCTAACACCGTATCTGTAATATATCCTCATTCTAGATATTTCAGTAAACCTCTAGTTTATTAACATTCCCAAATATTCTACTTTTAGTTTTAGGACTTCTTCTTAAAATTACGTGCTCTCTAGCTAACAACTTAATTAGAGCATTAAAAATACAACTTATAACAGTATTGTTTTGTTTGTTGAACGTTGGACATCTTCGAACATTCAAAATAACATAAGTAAATAAATATAACTCCCTATATATATCTGAGTGTGGTGTTACTAAACTCTTACCTATATCATTGACCATATTGCGCATGCGCAGCGACGTGTGAGGGTATATGTTTAGTCAAGGTATAGTGGCGCTGACTGCAGAGTAAGATAGAAAGATCGTCGTAACTGATTTAATTAAGCTAAATATTAACCTTAACTTAAGAAACCCTATTAATATAAAAACGTTTTTATCAGGTGTGGTTATGTGTGAAAATAAAAATATGGTCTTTGATTGAGATAAGCTTATGAATTATAATGTTTAACTTACAAACCTACACAAAATAGGTTTGATCGTACTGCTATTGTGGTAGGATTTACACATACAATCTACTAAGTCCGGTGTGTTAAGTGTGAATTAAATATTTTTTATAACTTATACGTCCTAACAATGTAATAATAATAATGTGGTTTAGATTTCTTAAGTCTTTTCCACCATCCCTTGCGACACATACAGCTGGCGTTGTTGACGTTAGATTACGGTTTACATTTGTTTCCCTGTATCAATGTAGGCCTATATCAGAAATAATACGGCCAAGAGAGCGTAGGTATCTTTTGTTTAGGAAGTTTCTGTTCTTATTTGTCAGTTTTTAGTTTAAGAGACAAGATTGATGATCGGAGTGGTATATTTAAGTATTACTATTAGTACAAATACTATCAACTGATCCCCCTAGTGGCTCAGCAGTAAAACTATCACTAGATATACATCTACTGATCTAGGCATCTAAATGTATAAACTTTTTTCATTTATAGTTTTGAATTTTTCTGTGATAATAGGAATACTGGAACAATCTTGTATGGTTTATTTTTTATTTAGGCACTAGTCTTCAGTTAAGCAGTAATATTTTACTCAAAATAAGGAATAGTAAGACTTGCAACTTACAAAACAACAACTTTTAATTATATTTTAAGGTTTTGGTGTTTTTAAATTATAGATAATGATACACAAATTATGAATTTGGTTTGTTACTAGTGAACTTGATAAGTACATTTTCACATTTATTTTATACTAAAAGCAGAAAGCCTATTTATACTATAGTCTTGTGCATTTTAAATGTATATGTATTTTATGGAAGGGTTTTTAAATTTAACTAATCTGTGTAAAAAGTGATAGCATGGTAACTAATAGGTAATTCTTTCATTATCATAGGTACAGAAAATTTTTATTTTAGTTATATATTGCAAAAAAGAATGGGAGCATCATTGTCCAGAAAAAAGGAATGGTCACCAGGTATATTTATATTTTATTATTTTGTTATGCAAGTTCAAAGTTCAGTGCAGTATAAGTTAGTGTGATTGTATTGTATTAGGAACAACATTAAATGAAATATAATGATCAGAACTTTGTAAAAAAAAAAAGAAGCTTTTCCTTAAGAACATAGTCTGGAAGAATGTAACCATAGCACGTAATGAAAAGTTCCTTCCAAAACATACTTACCTCCACTGATACTAATAGCTATTTCTTGATCTTCATCTTTGCCATCTAACATTGTGTTCACTTGCCCCAGTCTTTATATACCTCACTCGACTGCCCTCGACAATATCTAATTTGCAAAACTTTACACTGGCCCTCACACGTCCTCTATGCAGGTACTGTATAAAAGCACTGTATGCAGACAATAAAATTACTTTTTCTCAACAAAGCACGAGCATTCGGACTAATGTTTTGTGATTTACATTTTCTTAGTTTTCGTTTTTTAATAATCAGGACTTCTTTGTTTTGTTATCCAGAGATATATTTCTTTG
>NW_013666777.1:23161-23899 GCF_000517525.1 Limulus polyphemus
CGACAATATCTAATTTGCAAAACTTTACACTGGCCCTCACACGTCCTCTATGCAGGTACTGTATAAAAGCACTGTATGCAGACAATAAAATCACTTTTTCTCAACAAAGCACGAGCATTCAGACTAATGTTTTGTGATTTACATTTTCTTAGTTTTCGTTTTTTAATAATCAGGACTTCTTTGTTTTGTTATCCAGAGATATATTTCTTTGAATTTGTTTTTCCTACAAATATATTACAAAAAGTTATTATCCTTTTCTCTTCTAGGGTCCCTATTGATTTCTTTTGGATCCCACTCAGTGGCGATTGTTGCCCAGTTGGTTATGCTTGTATTTAAGTTCCGCACTAGCAACCTTTATATTGGTTCCTGGTTGCAATGGGCTTTGTTGAGATGAGGTGTGCCATAAGACCATCTGGATGCAATTCTAGATGGTGATATCATATTACAATATTTCTAATGGACCGCTACTCATGGACTATCATGAGTAAAGCTAAAGTGGATTTTGCCAGTCCCTACTGATCTTAGAGCTGAATCAGTTGAAATCAGTTTGCTTTTAAAAGTTAGGGAATGTGATTCACCTGTTGCACTGTCTCCAGAGACAATGCTTCCCAATGCTTGTGCTCCCATCTTACTTCTACTAGTGGAGCTCAGGAGTTCTTACCACACCCAATTCCCAGTTGCTGGGGTGGTGGACAGAGGATTTTCCTTCGGAGTGTTGAGTTTTCTCCACCCTCTGAG
>NW_013666777.1:24529-33055 GCF_000517525.1 Limulus polyphemus
TATCATTCTGTGGTTACTGGTAGGAATCCTATCACAAAGATATATATATATCTGTGGTCCAATTGCCCTGGCCTTTAATGTGGGATATGGGTACCATGACCCCTTAAATCCAATCCAAGTTGTGGAAGTTTGGTCGGGGCTGGACTATCATATTTGTATTATATTTCACCCTTTTCAGTTTTTTGTAGTTCTGGGTGAAGAGCATACCTGTTCTGGATGTAGTGCAATGTTCTCCACTTTGATACTACTTCTCGTGGTACATATTTGTTCTCTGTAGATGCTTTCTGTATGATCTTTGTCCTTACTGGCCCCTCTGCCGTCTCAATGTGGTATTCTAGCAATTAGTACCAGTGGAGGTACGTATATTTTGGAAGTTATCATTTTCCTAAACAGAAAATGTATTTCCAAACATACTTACCTCTGCTGACACTATCCCCCCCTTCCTCCCCACTAAGAGCCAGTGTTAGTGACTGGAATGAGGTAAGTCTCAAAAGTGATTTTATTGTCTGCATACAGTGCTTATATACAGTACCTGCATAGAGGGCTTATGAGGGGCCGGCATAAAGTTTTGCAAATTAGATATTGCCGAGGGCAGTCAAGTGGGACTGGAGCAAGAGAACACAACGTTGGGTGGCAAAGATGAAGTTTGAGATATAGTTATTAGTTTCAGTGGAGGTAGGTATGTTTGGAAATACATTTTCAGTTTAGGAAAATGATAACTTTTATAACACCATGTATAAATCATAAAAACATTAAAGAAAGTTTTTACTTAAGAACATAATGTGTAGTAATTGCAATAATAGTTGAAGTAGAGAAACCAGCACACAATATGGGTTTTTTTAACAAAATATATACAGTACTATATAATATCTAAAATATGGCCATATCTAATATATTAAACAGACATAAGTGCCAATAAGTTATAGCAATTGTTTCTGCTTACATGTTTGTTTTTTGACCATTAGGTGATGATAACAGTGCTAGAAGTAATGTGACTTCCAAATCTAAAAGTGAGCAGTCAAATGACTTGGTGGAAAGAGTGGTTTGTGCCATAGATGACTTGAAAGATGGAGAGTAAGGATTTTTTTTACGATTACACTTTCTAATTTTTGTTAATAAAATTTTTTTTGTAATGCTTTTTGTATAGTTTTATAAAATATTAATAAGAAGTAAATAAGAGGTAAGGTGACACAAAGTCACTCTTAAACGAAAAATACATCTTTTATTTTTTTTAGCCATATTAAATATAGTTCTTCATATCCATTAACATTCTTAAACAACTCAGACTTGCTGTGCAAAACTGCATCATCAGATAAACAATTTTACAAGTTTGGAACTATTATTTGAAAAGTATTCTGTTGAAGAACAATCTATATCTAGGCCTTCAAAGCTTAAACCAATTACCCCTATTATTCACCTCAATCAAGTCCCCTCTCCTGCCAGTTCTTCTACTTTCTGAACAAACTAAGCCCCAAACTACAAGCTTTTATCATAGCTTAAGTGACTTATACTAGGAATCATTTTAGTAGTCCATCTCTGCATTCTTTCTAACATATTGCTATCATTCCTCTAGTAAGGGGATCCAAACTTCACACAGTCCTCTAGATGAGGCATGTGATGATCTAGCTCTATAACACGATGACTAGGTCACTTACAAGAGCCTAGAATAGCTCAGTGAAGATGCATGGAATAATCCCAGGAACTGTTTATTAACACATTGAGACAAGTTACATAAGTCAGTTCATAAACACTGGACAAGTGACGTACACATGCTGAGTAGTGATTCCAGTCAGGCACTGGTATATTGTCACTGACACGATATTGCCTGTATAAGCAGTATTAATATAAACACTATTAACAAAAAAACACTACTGGCAGTGAAGTATTTATGTTTCTCAGTTCATCATATGTTGGTGTTGCATGTTCACAATAACTAACAAATGTATGTCACAAACCAGTCAACAGTAAACATCTTTTATATCAAATATCATGTGACTGAGTTATATCATGTACTGTAGTTTAAGCTTAGACAAGATACAAGATCATTGCACATAATGTAAGTAGGAAATATTAAAGTTATTATTAACATTGTTGGCTGTAGTGTAATAAATGTGTAACATATGAAAATATGTCATGAAATTATGTGCCAACAGATGCGTGCATCTGAAGGAAGAAATTATTCTATGTGAATTCCTCAAACACTTCACTAGTGTCATGACATATCACTTAGGGGACCACAAAGGTCTTGTACAAGGTTACAATATTTTTTTTTTCTTAAATTAGAATTCCTGTAAGTAAAACCTATAACTAATAGCTCTTTTTCTGCATAGCTAAATACACGCCAAAGAATTTAAGGTGTTTTTATAAGTCATACCTAATTCTTTTTCATAGCACCATGCTTCAAGATCAAACAAGATTATCACATTAATTCTGATCTTGTCAGTTAAAATTGGGAATTTTAAAGAATGATAAGGCTCCTTGGCCAGAAAAAATCTCCCCAAGGGTTTCTAAGGATGTTAAGGATTAGATAAGTGAGCTACTTGCTACTATTTTTTGTAACTCCTTGAGTAGTAAGTGATAAAAATTTTCTCAGTAATTATAAGTCTATTAGTCTTACATCAGTGGTGGGAAAACATTTTGAGAGTCTGATAAAAGATGCTTCACAAAGTTATCTAGCAAAACTTAAAATTTTATTGGATAGTCAGTATAGTCTCATTGGGGGAAAATTTTGCCTTGCTTATATTTTAATATTCTTTGAAGAGGCTACTGCTTATGAAGATGAGGGTAAGGGTATAGATTTGATGTATCTGAATTTTCAGAAAGCATTTGACTAAGTATCACATAAAAGCCTTGCTAATAAATTATGGGTGTTACTATAGAGCGCAGTCTGCAAATATATTTACACTATAGCATGCAGTTTACACAGATACTATCATCATCACTGTTTCAACATTTGTTTATTTGCAATTCGTGCCATTTATTATAAATAACACTTTTAAACTAATATAATACCATTACATAACGATTTAGAGGCAAATATAATCGGAATGAAATAAATTCCAACAACCAAAAGTAGCACAATTATAGCCTAAATTTAAGGTATTCTTTTGGAACACAAAACTTATTAAATTATTATTATTATTTGCTGAACAAAAACGTGTATAGATATAAATTATTTAGCAAGAAATTATGTTTTAGTAAATCATTAAAACTATGATGATAATAGTATCTGTGTAGACCACACGCTATAGTGTAAATATCTTTGTAGACCACACGCTATAGTAGCACCAAATTATGTCCATAGAGGTGGAGGATAAGTTGGCTCGTTGAACAGAAAAGTGGCTGGTTGGAAGAAAACAAAGAATTGTTGTAAATTGAGTTTAGTCGCAAGTATGGTACCTCAGAGCTCAATGTAAGAACATTTGTACTTTTTATTTATGTCAGTGACTCAGATGAAAAAATGATCAGTAACTTACTTAAACGTGCTAATGATATTAGTTCTATGTACACTGTAGGGTCAAAATACACATGTCATAACCTTTCAAGGAGTTACATTCAAAATTTAATTAAACACCTTTATTATCAAAGGATATTAAACTTGGTATTAAATGTAGTTTATAATTTGAATATTATCTAATTTTTAATATCTTAATATCAAAAGGAAATATTTAAAAAATCTCAGTCTGCACTTCTCTGTGTCACATGATGCATCTGCACTCCTAAATGCCCATTTTAGATTTTCTCTTTATCATTGTGTGCTTTTCTGAGATTTCAATTAATTAGAATGATATACTTTAGTTATTGATTAGCCAGAAAATAAACTTAGAACCTTCTATCTTCTTGCTTTAATGAGATATAAAATAATGACAAACCCATTTTATATTATTGAAATCTATTTATAGTTTAGTTAAAAAGCCAATTAAATCATACTATTCTAGTGCTTGATATTTTTTTGTGTTTTAAAATACATATTTGAAAGGAAAATTAGTGGTTTTGTAAAGAACCAACATTTGAAAAAATGAGTGCTAAGGAAGTAAGCTCTCAATGACAAATTACTGAAATAAGCTTCAACTCTAATGTATGTCCAAAATTTCTTGTTTTTTATTTTTCACAATTTATTGTTATATATTTTTAACAAAAGTAACTAAAAATCTAAAAATTAGTTAGGTTAGTTAACATAAAAAAAGTCAAGAAACAATTAAGTTTCAGGAGACCACCTCAAGCTATCTATCTTGTATGATTTTTACTTGATTGGTTGTTTACACAAGTTCTCCCACTGTGGTTAATTGCCTGTCAGATACTTAGGTAGGGTCTAAAGAGCATTTTAAATTAATAAAATTAAAAGCAAGTAAATATGAAAAGTGTAAAAAGTATAGATTACTGAAAAAATAATTTTGATTTTGTGTCACAATCTGCTTTCTTTCAAGAAAAAGTATTATTGATTTTCTTTTGAATTTTTCCTTTTATTGTGCATGATGACTTCTATACAGTCGGTGTTTTACTAAAAAAACTTTTGCCATTCATTTATGAGATTCTAGAGATTATGAAAATGAATTATGTCAACTGTAAAGTGAACAAAAATATATTTATTCTTATCATGAAAATCACTTTTCATGCAGACTGATGTGTTAAAGGCTTCATAAATATACAGACAAATCTTTAGTAGAAATACTTTATCAAGAAATCTGCTTTTCTTTAGTATTTAACAGACTTATAAGAAGGTCAGTCCAGTGTATCAACACTGTTGATAGAGGATTAATGTCTTGGGTGTTGCTGGCTGTGAGGAGGAAAATGCTGCTTTACAAAAGGATTTAGGTTATTTGGTGAATTTGGAATTGGAATATATGGCAGATGGCTTTTAATATAATAAATGCAAGATGATGAATATGGGTTATTATAATTTGAATTATAAATATAATTTTGATGGGAATACCCTTAACATTGTTATGGAAGAAAAGGATCTTGGTGTTCTGGTTGATCAGTCTCTTAAGCCAGTGCTTCTAAACCCTTTCCAATATCATTCACCCCTATAAGTTTTTCACAACATCTCACTTACCCCAGTTTGAAAACAAAGACAAAGTACTAAAAATGTATGAGAATTGATATTATTGAATTATCAATAAATTTAATGTGAAAACTTTTGATGGAGAACTCCAACATAACTGAAATAGAATTCTGAAGTTAAACATGTTTTTATCACCTCTATATTGTGTGCTTTCTAATATTAATAAAGCGTCAAACAATAGATTTTAAAATATTCAAAAGAAACGTGCATAACTAACTTTGAAAAAAATGATAAAAATATTAAAGGTCCTTATGGTGAGAAGAAACTAATATTTTAAAATATTTGAAGAGAGGAAGATTAAATCTAAGTAGAATGAGTATAAATAGAAGAAATATGAGGAGAACCAGATGTTTCCTTATCACTAACAATTAAACAGGCCTATTGTACTTAATATTTTTGAAGCAAACTTTGTCACAGCATGGTGTTGTGATAATAAACACAAACAGATGTCGAGGGCTTGTTTTAGGAATGAAGACAAGACAGAACGTTTTGCTATGCGTGATACACATGAAAAATAATGTTTTATATTTGTTTCCAAACAATCATTTAGAAAGGGCCCTGAACCAGAGTATAAGTGATAATACTGATTCACCCTGCTATTCACCCCATTATTCACGCTCACCCTGATTCTGATCTCATTAATCCCTGGGTGACCTATTCACCCAGTTGAGAGCTCTGTCTTAAGCCATCAAAAAAGTGTGCTGTTGCTAATGGTAGGACAAAAAAGATTTTGGGTTGTATTCATAGAAATATTGAATATAAACCTAAAGAGGTTATAATTTCATTGTTGGGGTTACTGGTTAGGCCATGTTTTGAGTATTGCATTCAGTTTTGGGCTCCATACTGTAGGATGGATATTGAATTGTTTGAAAGAGTTCAGAGGAGAGCTACTAGGATGATATCGGGGATGAAAAGGTTACCATACAAGGACAGTTTAAGGTTTCTAAGGCTAATTTCTGTTGAAAGAGAAAGAATTAGAGTGAATCTGATTGACATGTTTAACACTTTTATGAGATTAATAGTTCTGGTGCATCATTTTTTTTTCATAATTAACAGTGAGAATGGCAGGTTTAGGACACAAAAATACATAATTGTTTGGCTAGGTAGAAGTCATCTTCAGCTGAACAGTGTTTTTTGTTTTATTTTTAACAAGGACATTGGCCTTTGGAATAGGTCGCCTTCCTATGTGGTAGATGTAGCAAATTTGCAGGAGTTTAAGGAAGGTTTGATAAATATTTGAATGATAAGGGCTGACTTTGTTGTTGTTTTTTGTGGATGTGACAGCCTAGATTGATCAATAAGTCCCTCGTTGTCCTTAAGTTTTATGTTATGCTACTTTCACACAATAATTAAGTCTTTGCTAAGTTTTCAGTACCTAAAGTACATAACATTTATGCTGTCCAACACTAAGCTCATCTTGCACATATTGGCCCCATTCATTATGACTTTTAAGGTTTTTAGAATGAGAGAATTATTCTCAACAGATTCAGCTCCACTGAGCATTACAGTATCATTAGCAAACTGTTAAAGAAGCTATAAAAGTTATTAGCTTAATTGACAAACAACAGAGATTCTAAAACAAAACCATTGAGGAATCTTGCTTGTTGCATTCTCCCAGTTAAAGAAATTACTTTACTTTCTGTCATTAAGCTAGTTTAGTAACCCACTTCTTAACTTTTCTATCTAGCCATAAAATCTCTTCACTAACTAATCTCATGAAAGATGCATTATCATAGACTTTCTGAAAGTCAAAATAAACAGTGTGAACTGGAATGCCCTAATGCAAAAAGGTACAGGCTCTAACAAACAAAATCGTCATTAAATTAGTAAGACAAGAAAACTTTTATCGAACAGTACTGATAATGTCAACTATCTAAATTATTTCTAAGAACAGATTTGAAGATGTGAATACTTCTTAACTTCTTGGTATGAATAGAAACACCTATAATTTTATGATCTGTAGCACCCAATTTCTCCTACACAACTAAATTTTTAACTGCATCCTCCTCAGTACAAAGAAGATGGTCTAGAATAGTTTTCTACCCAATTAGATATTTTCCATGTTTAGTGAAAAAACATAACCTCAAAACAAACTTTGACCTCATTTGATTTCTGTAAAATTAAAGACATCCCTACTAATAATAATAGTAAGCTATTTCTGTTGGTAAAGTCAGTTAAATGCTCTTCACTGTATGAGACATGGGTGCTTTGATTAGACACACCTGCTATATGGTTTGTTTTATTGCATTGCAAAAACTCAATTACTGGATGAAATAGTTTGAAACTTAAAAAGTACTTTCAACAGATTATGTAGCTTCTACAAATTATATATCTTATTTTCATATATGATATTTATTTGAATTTGCAGTTTTGAAATTTTTAAAGATTTCACTTTAAGAAACAATTAAAAATTTTCATATTTGTTGTAGATTTTAATTATTGACTTTTATTTTTTTTGACATTCTTTTAAGACTTTCCTATTTTGCTGTTGAGTTGAAAAATAACAAATGTAGTTTTATTTTTTTTATAATCACTTAGTTACATAAAAATAATTTTTTTTACCATAAAAAAATTATAAGCAAATCACTTTTTAAACATTGTTAACCTTAAGGTTTCATTTAATATATATAATGAGATTTAAACCCATTTTCTATTTATTTATAAACATATTTTTACCTTTATTTTGGTGGTGAAAACAGTTATTTAGGCCAATAACACCTAATGTAAGCAAGGCCTAACACAGTGGCCTTGCCTGCAAAATGAT
This sequence comes from Limulus polyphemus, assembly GCF_000517525.1. Lineage (NCBI taxonomy): Eukaryota > Metazoa > Arthropoda > Merostomata > Xiphosura > Limulidae > Limulus > Limulus polyphemus. The sequence goes on from NW_013666777.1 coordinate 32,359, forward strand.
ACTTGATACAGTTGAGTGCAAAAAATATTTATTTTTCTATCTTATTGCAAAATCATAGTTCAAATGGAGTATAAAATGATAAAGCAAACAAGCCTTTTTGCAACCTTTAAAAAATGAGAACAATAATTGTGGTTTGAGTTGTTCACAAACTCTTCTTAATGTAGCATAACATAATGTTTTGGGACAACATGGGATCTATTGGTTCATCTTGGCTGTTTCATCCTCTAAAATAAATTAAAATAATTAAAAAATAAATTAAAGCCAGCCCTTATCATTCATATACTTTTCAAGCTTTTTCTTAAGCTCACTTAAATTTACTGCCTCTACAACATCTGAAGGCAACCCATTCCAAAGGCCAACCATCCTGTTAGAAAAATGAAACTGTCTTTTTCATAGTACTTTAAAACCTAGTTATGAAAAAATTAGAAAAGAAGGCTTAATTTTACCATATGTTCCACATTTAACTACTAGTTTATTTAAAGTATTTAAAAAACAACAGGCATTCTTCCCTATATTTAAACTGATAAATAAGATGAATCAAATGTTAGGTACTATGAAAGACGAAATACTGTTAACTGAAAAAACTGGAATATATAAAATAGAATGTGAATGTATAAGTATTTATATTGGTTAGACAAAAAGTAATTTAAAATACCGTTTAAATGAGCATAAGGGATATGTAAGAAATAAAAAAACT
>NW_013666777.1:33878-42745 GCF_000517525.1 Limulus polyphemus
TAACCTAGCCATCTCATAATCATCAGAATCAGCTTTCCTCAAGGGTCCTACCCCATACTAATATTTTGTTTACCCTTAATGTATTAAAAGAAATTCTTACTGTTATTTTTTACATTTTCAGACAACCTTTTCTCATACATTCTTTTTGTCCTAATTTCCTGTTTCACCAACTTTCTTGATATTCTATAATTTTCTAAATCTCCTGTCATACCAGTCAATTTAAATTACATAAATTTATGATGCTTTTCTTTCATTTTATCTCTTAAACTCTTTGTGAGCCAACCTGGTTTTTACTTATAGCTACCCTTTTATTTTTATAAGGAATATGTTTACCTTGAATATTTAAAAATTTATCTTTCAAGATTTTCCACATCTGATCAGTATCTCCAAATAACTCAGCTGCCCAATTGACAATAGCAGTATATCACCAAGTTAAGCTTTTATCAGTTTGTTCTAATATCTGTGTGAATCTTCACTGATCTATAAGTTTTATTAGCTCATACAGTTGAAAAGAATTGTAAAAGAGCTTTCATGACCTGTTTAGATCACTAGCCTATGATTCTCAAGGCTGGGATATAGACATTATTAAATCACACCATGACAGCCAGGGTTAAGAAACTGGTTGACTAAAATTGATAAATCTGCACTTATATTCAAGATACAAGAACAAATTAGCATGATTTTACTCAAGGACTTTCTCCTTGGGGCTGTGAATGCTACATTATGCTCAGAAAAAAAATTGGTAAATTCACAATCACTAATGATTTCATTGGGAGCTTGCTAAGTCTACCCAAGATGAAAATGTTTGATTTTTCCAAATATTTTATGTATAAAACTAAATGAATCAAACTTTTTTGTTGAGAATTTATTATTTCTGATGTATTTTTCTGTGTGGAAGAATTTTTTCTATATGTTTTTAATTTAGTGGTGCAAATTTTCACTTAAGGCAGGATGCACTTATCTGGGCTATAATGATATTTCATTTTGGGAACTGGGGAGATACCTGAAGAAGAAATTCTTTTTATTTCTTTTGTTTTTCTGACACGTGTTTGAGGCTTGAATGTATACAACTTTTATTTAGATATTGTGCCTTGTATTTCAGATGAGGCTTAACTTTTTTGTTGTAGGACCTACAGCGTGATATCTATTTATATGTGACATGCGCATTGTCATGGAATCTACAACATATGCTAACCTTTCTTCCCTGTTTCCCCACAGAGAGATAGTTGCCTTGGCTATGCATATAATGCATAACCTGGTGAATTCCAGGTTTTATAATTGCTATAAATTATCTAGAACACATGACAAAATCATGTAACTACAGCATATCTTCAGCAAGATTAAAGTACTTACTCAGAAGTTTTGAGATAAATCCTAGGGTTTCTCTGATGTTCTTTACTTCTGTAGTTGATATCACTGTTTAGCCATGATAAACCTGGAGAAATAAAATTGGGTCAGCTGTTCTTTTTACTTGTATAAGAGGCTTCCATCCCTATCATCCCAGAAAAATCAAAGCAGTGAATGTTGGAGAAGCCCCGAGATTTATATCAAATAACTTTAATACTGAATGTCTGTAAATTATGTAAATAAGAGTTAGTAGGCCTAAAAATGTTGTGCAAGCACATTTTAAAAGATGAATGAATATGGCATCACACTGAATTCTTTCATGAAATCATAAATAGCATGTTTGAGTGGCAAGAAACATTATAATAAAATTACCAAAAACAAAACTTCCAACACAAATTATGTAACATTAGAATACCTTCAGATTTGCCAGGCTGACTATTGCTGTAAAATGTAACTAAGATATCTCATTACTGCTACAGCTTATTGTTATATCATTTGTGTGTTTAACCTATAGAATGAAGGTTTTTGAGCTCGACAAAGATGGAAGTGTTCTTTTGGTCAAGGAAGGTGGAAACTTTACAGCAGTTGGCACAAAATGTACTCATTATGGAGCTCCTCTGGTTAAAGGTGTGTCAGTTGCAATTAGTGTTTGAATAACAAAGAATATCATTAATTATTTTGTCAGATTTAAGTTTTAAGTATTTGTAAGTAGCTGTAATGTTTTTTCTCTTTATTTTTAAATGTAAATGTCAAATTATTTATTTAGCTGTGAATTTTTAAAAAGTAACTTATAATATTTGTTTTGATAAAATATTTTTAAAGAATTGAAATTTTTTTAGCAATTGAAAAATAACATTTAAAGAAAGTATAAAATGTACTATTTTTATTACCAGGAGTTCTGTGTGAAGGTATGATTCGATGTCCGTGGCATGGGGCATGCTTCAGTGCTCGTACTGGTGACATTGAGGACTTTCCAGGTTTAGACAGCCTTCCAACATACAAGGTGAGAATAGAATAAATCATTCAGGTATATTATCATATAAAATATATGTTGATTTTTACTAAAGAACATTTGGTAGAATTTCAAGGAATTTAATTCTTACTAAAGGTTGTTTTTTCTTTTATTGTTTATAGAACACTGGTAGGTATCATCCTGATTAAGGTTCAAAGTTAATGGTAGTTGGTATAATTTTGGTGTATGCTTAAAGCCAAAACAGTTTTTTATTCTGTTTTTAATCAGGAACTTAAAGTAAACTAAAAGCCAAAATAAGTTTGTCTTAAGAATATCAGTAATCTAAACAGCTCATCAAAGATGCATATATGCAGCACCTGCAACCTACATGTGCAGTCACTGTACACCATGTCAGCATATATATTTTATAAATCTACATCATATGCAAGTTGACTGTACAGTGTACATATTACATACCTTAAATTTCAACAAAATATGTTTATTTGTATGTTGTTGGATGGTTTGCATATATGTTGTATATCATATGCATGCATGTTTTATATGTGCTTTATGTCTGCCTTAAATATATTCTTCTTGCATCTATTTTACAACTGCTGTGCATATCTACATTTTGTATGTTTTTTTAATCTTTCAGAATTGGCCATCATATATATATTTTACAATCATAATTTTTCTAGTTATATTAATTATTTGACTATGGAGCTAGGTGCATTGCACCTACTATGTAACCTCCAAAGTAACCATAAGATTAGTCATACTATAACTTTTGATAATGTATGTGAATCTTCACAAACTTTTGCAGACTATCGGTAAATGTTACAAGGCTTTTTGTTCAAAAAGTATCAGATTTTTTAATTAAGTAGTTTAATTAACGAATTTTTGCATTCAGAATGTTGATTATCTAACATGAAAGGTGATTTTGATCTCAAAATTAAAAATACTCTGTTTGAAAATTGTCTAACTTAATTTTCTTAACCTCTAAAAAAAAGAAAAAATTTATATTTTATCTGTTATTTTCTCTACTCTAACTCTATGCAGGGTTGGTTGACTTGACATACCTCATAACAACTATAAAAAATTAGGAAATAAATTTAAATTACTCTTTTTTTTTTCGAGAACGACTGCAAATTGTAACAAAAAACCACAATTTTTTTATTTTAAATAACTTAAATCTCATAAGAGTATACATCTATTTATATGTATTGATTTTTTATTTTATTGACTTTTGAGCCAAGTCTAACTAATTCCACCATACAAGTTGTAAATCACACAGCACACTTGCAGCTCAAGTTATCATATTGAATAGCATAAAAAAAAGTCATACTGTTCTTAGACTTAGTACTATTTTGTAAAGTACAGTGACATTTTGATTACCATATATTACATGTGTATACGAGTCTGGGACATTTTGTTATGAACAAATTGTAACATGTACTTTATGTTATGAAAGACATTCATTATGGCATCCAAGTCACTGTTACATTGTTACAAAAGGTTTGTTACAAGATTTATTGTGATTGGTGAATTTTGCTACCAGATTCACAACTACCTAATTCAAGTACCAAAGGACATCTTATCATCCCTCTCCCACAGTGAGGGAAGCAAAAGTTTTTAAGTTTAACAAATTTTATCTCGCAAAGAGATCAAAATATTGAAATTTGCCAAGTTTTCCCCTTTGATGGATATGGTGTGTTTGAGGATTGAGTTCATATCTTTTTCAAAGAATGACCATAAGGCCATCGTGAATGGTTTCATATGCACTTGGCAAAGGGCCTCTACTGGCGAAAAGTGATCTCAGTGGCACTATGTGCGACAACATTCATACAAAAATGATACATATATTATGTTTGTAAATGATCAAGTTATTAAAAGTGTTTTGAATTCAAATCAAAGTATGTTAAATTACAATAAATGTTTTTGTAGACCTAAATTATTTTCACTGTAATTTGTGTTTTATGTAACACTGTTAATGATACCCTCTGTAACACAGGCTTAGACACCCTCTCACCCCCATAGTGTTATGTAATTTTTGAATGGTACCCAAATGATTGTACAATTTATGATCTATTATCACTTCTGATTATTGTATGTATGTAAAAAAACTACCTGTCACAAAATCAGTATTTGTAACAAAAACTGCCGTGTCACAAAAATACACCTGTCACAAGTTGTCCTAGTAACAATGTGGTGGTAACGACATGTTCGTAACAAAATTTCTGGATTTTATTTAAAAGTATTATTATTATTTACAAATAAATTCTTAAATTTCAGTTATTTTTCATAAAATGTAGAATAGTAAATAAAAAAATATATATATATTGAAAACAATGATCTCTACTAATTATGATGCTACAAAGTTTTTGTACTCATGCATCATACATACTAAGCCTCATTGATTTCACATGTGAAGGATGTAAGAAATTAATTTCAATAGGTTTTTATATATACATTTTGGAATAAGAAAAATTATAAATTACGATACTAGTAACCACAAAAATCTACCGTAATTTTATCGGGCTTTCAAACTAAACTGTATTTGGGGCTAAAAGATAATGCCAGTTGTGTAGATGTATGCCTAGACAATAAGTACATTTAGTTGCCCTATTGACATGTAAGTTTAAAAGTTCTCTGGCTGAATGCAGTAGAAATAAGTGATGGGTGCCACTCCCACCTTCTATACATCTGCTTCATCTTGTTTACATTCTTCTTATCATCGTTAGCTTCTTGCCTATCTGGTGCTAATTTAGGAGTGTTGGCTCGTAGTGCTTCCCGACCTCCTCCTTTGGTTCCCAAGTCTATTGGCTCCCATAATAGAGTCTGTCCATATTCTTGAGGATCTTTGACTCAGACAAACCATTGACAATGGTGTCGGTGACTATTCCATGGGTGGGGGGAGCAGTAGGATCACGATCACATCACTTACTGGACATCTAGAGCTCTTTCACCAGGGATCCATAGGTACTTCATGTTCTGGATTCAGAGTCGGTCATTCAATTTACATCACCTCCACTGTTATCTGCCCAACTTGTTACCTTTTCACCTCTAACAGATACATAACAAATGGAGCTTCATTCCCAGGCCATAAGAGATTTGTTAATCAAAAAGACAGTAGAGAGGGTCGACCCTATTCTTCCAGGATTTTATTCCCGTTTATTTGTTGTACCCCAAAAGACAGGAGATTTGCGTCCAATCATCGATCTGTCTCGACTCTACCAATTTTTAGATCCTCCTTGCTTTACAATGGAATATTTTCTCAACCTACGATGGCACTTTGCCCAGGGCTCTGAATGACCAAGTTCAATATTCCTGACACTTATCTTCATATTCCCATAGTGGAATCTTCCCGGAGGTTTCTCAGATTTGTACAAAGGGTCAGGCCCTACAATTCAGTGTTCTACCTTTTGGTCTTGCATCGGCACCTTGTCTTCTGCAGAGTTGTACAAGTTTTTTCTCATCATCTGTATTCTTTGGGTCTGTGCACACATTATTATATGGACGACTGGCTCCTTTTGGCACCATCCCATCAATTAGCAAAATAACATTCTGAGATTCTCCTTTCATAAACCACAAGACAGGAGAAATTTATTTTGTCAACGACGCAATATCTCATCCATCTGGGTGTGTTTTTCAATACTCACTTAAGTCGAGCTCAACCAACCCCTATCAGGTTACAAGCCATGGAAACAACCGTCAGGCTTTTACTTTATTCTCTTTCTCTTACTGCACAGATGGTTCTCTCTTTTGAGGATATGGGCATCCCTTGAACCTCTCATTCCTTTGGGATGAGCAAATATGAGGTCTCTTCAATGGTCACTGTGCGACCAATGGATCATCCTGTCTCATTACTCAGGAGGAACATCGTCGAATGGTGACCGGTTCGAAACAACACTTCTATTGGAGTACCCATTCCACCATCTTGTCCTGAGATCCATCTGTTCACAGCTGCATCTGTTCAGGGATGGGAAGCTTATCTTCAAATCAGGAGTTCCAGGGTAATTGAACATAAGACAAGTCTACTCTTCATATCAATGTTCTCGAACTCCTTGCAGTACACTGGGCTATGATTCAAGGTCTGTCTCTTTTGAGGGAAAAGTTGATACATTCCGACAATTCCATGGTGATTTCTCAGATTTATCATCAAGGAGACACACATTCTTGAGACCTTTGTTTTCGTACCTTGGATCTTCTCTATTGGGCTCATGCTAATCATATCAGTCTTTTAAAATGTCATGTTCCAGGAGTGATGAACGTAACTGCAGATCACTTGTCTTGACCCAACAGGATTCTTCCAACAGAATGGATGTTGCATCATGAGGTTTTTCAGTGGATTTGCTCTCAGTTCAGGTCTCTAATGATCAATGCCTTTGTAACTCATTGGAATTCTCAACTGCATTCAGTCAGGACTGGACAGGTTTGCATCTGTATGCCTTTCCCCCAATTCGGCTATTGTCCTGGGTTCTAACTATGGTTAGTTCTACTCCCTGTTGAGTTCTCTTTGTTGCACAATATTGGCCAGCTCGAACGTGGTTTCCTCTTCTTCACTATCTGCAGGAATGTCCACCTCTACCTCTTCCACACTGGCAGTTTCTGTTGAGATAACCTCAATCAGATATTCTCCACCCAGGTGTTTGGAAACTCAGTCTTCATGCTTGGAAGTTATATGGTCCTTTGTGCGACATAAGGGTTTAACTTCTAAGGTTTCTCTGTATTTAACTAAATTTCTCTGTAGGCCAACCACTGCCATTTATCAGTGAAAATGGAATACTTATCATCACAGGCGTATTAAAAGGAATTGAAACCCTCTTCGTCCTAAAGTACCTACCATATCCCATTTTCTAACTTCAGTGGGGTCTTGCTTCATGTACAGTAGCTTTGTATAAGGCATCCTTATCCACTGTTTTTCAGTATTCTAAATATTGGAAGGTTTTTGAATCCTCAGTACTATCAGGTCTACTCAAATCTTTTGTATTCTTAGACCCAAATGACCTTTTCAATTCCTAAACTCAGATTTTACAGTTGTTTTACATGCATTGTTTCATCCTTCCTTTGAGCCCTTAGCTTCATGTTCTTTGTTTTACCTTTCTTTTAAATTGTATTTTTTGTTTTTGTTGTTGGCTTGTGGATGTCATCAGTTGGAGTTGTTTGCAATCCATGTGTATCGGACTCTTTATCATTCCACATTTGTCCTGCTTTACCCCGACAGGTCATTTCTCTTAAAGGCTCTGGTAGCTAGGGAAGGGGAAAGATCCTTCTTGCCAATTCATTTGCCAGCCATTTTTCACCTTTATAACCACTCCGATTTTGATCATTTGTTAGGTCCTGTTAGGACCCTCAAGTGTTATGTGGCTCCTACTAACTCTTTTCAAGGTAGTAGGAATCGATTGTTTGTTCATGGGAATCCTTCTAGTTCCTGTGACTTATCTCCCATTGCTCTAACGTGGTGGCTTCGTAAATTGATTCACATCTCCTATAATGGATTATATTTACAGTAGCTATTTTGAAGACATCTGTTAGACTTTAACCAGGGGTGAGTATTTCCTCAATCATATACTTTTTTATTTTCAGAGTCCCTTTTATTTTTCACTGGATCCCACTCTGTGGTGAGTGTTGCCCAAGCAGATTATGCTTTCTCTTTTCAGTTCCTCACTAGCAACCACTTTCACTATAATTACTACTCCTTGAGTTTGGGGGCCCACGCATTTAGAATTTGGTCCATCGACTTTAGGCAGATAAGCTGTTATACTGTTATATCTTTGAATATTTTTGATATTAATATTATTATTTGTAGTTATTTGGTTTCAATAACTTATGTTTAGTTAGATTTGTACCTACTTCTTGTAAGGGTTTTTTTAATTAACGTTTAGTGATACCCTGTGTACTACAAAGTTAGATTAGGCTTAACATGCATCTTTGTAATTTTAGGCTTACCTGTCATTCATCTTACTGGTAAATTGTAAATCAGGTTAAATATATTGTTTTTTCAACAAGTACCATCTACTAACTTTTTTATTGTCAATATACACTTACTTAATTTTAAAATATAATGAATTTTTCATTGTCATAATTAATTTTTACTTCAAAAAATTAATTTCATTTGTGAGGACCCCTGGTTCTGGGGTCCGCCCAACCTTCTCCCAATATGGCTCGCCTTCCGCTTCAAACTGCCAAGCTCAGTCGGGACGATGTCCATATTGAAAATTTTCATCCACCTGATTATGAATTGGCCTTCCCAGGACTCTACTGCAGAGTCTACTAGTCCTACCTTAGCCCTTTTTTATACATGTTTCACAGTTGTTGTTTTTTTCCCCCTCCTTTTCCAGACATTTTGGTTCATGCTAGGTTTTTTTGTTTCACTTTTGAGTGCTGGTGCTGGCATGTCTCACCCTCTGTGATTCATTTTGCTTTAGCTTGCTTTTCTGCACTTCGAATCTATGTTGCTTGTAATGAGGGGGGGAGTGAATCTGTTAGTCCTATCCCTTACAATACAGGGACATCTTTATTATTCCGATCATCCAGATCATCACTTTGCTATCATGTATCCTGTTCA
>NW_013666777.1:42755-46739 GCF_000517525.1 Limulus polyphemus
GTGGTGAGTTATGCCTGTCCAGGTATACTTAAACTAGTCAAATCTGCACTGTAAGACCAGGAAACTTACAATTATAATTTAAATGGTCATTAAATGTACACTGTTGAGATGGGTGTTTTATACTAACCAGTAGACTTCAGAGGAAAAGTAGAAGGGGATAGCTGCCAATCCCTGCTACTCCTTAGGCTGAATAAATCAGGAGTGGTCTGCTTTTCAAAATAGGATTTTCTTGGTCTCACATTGCATTGTCTTCAGTTTTGATGTTCATCTGGACTCTCTACCACATTTTTTCCCCTTCTTTCTTCCAGTGGAGTATGGGAGTCCTTACCACTTTCCAGTTTCAAGCCAGTTTCAAACAATATTGAATCCATTCAGTTAAGAGTAGGGCAGTGGTGTTCTGCTGGTGTAGATGACAAGATGTCCTCCAATCTGATGCTCCATCTCTGAATTGGTCTATCCGAGGAGATGTTGTAGCTTTGGAGTTAGCCATGAAAATTGCATTTCACCCTTTCATTTGGGATCCCTCATCCTACCCCCACATGGATGTCAGTTTCCAGTGGCTGAGTTTTACATTCAGAGCTAGACCAATCAACATAGGTCCTTACACATGTATTACTGGTGTCTTTGTTCCCTCACTCAATTGGACTCGTGTTCACTGCTACCATGTTGTGGATCATGGTGGATGATCATGCAGGTTACTTAAGGTCTTCCTCTTGCACTATCCCTCGATATTTTTCATACACTGAGGATGTTACTGCACTGGGGGTGGTTCCTGTCTGATTGGTTTTGAGTGGGATATTTTACAATACAGGGACATCTTTATTATTCCGATCATCCAGATCATCACTTTGCTATCATGTATCCTGTTCACAGATCAGTGGGTATGATATTTCCATCCGGTCTGCTGAACTTGAGGTAAGGACAATATGATCCTCTTTCCTACCTCCACTAGTTGGCTGAGTTTTGGATTGTTGTTGACTTGCTGGCAGTATGATTCCCATCCTACCCCTGCATGGATTTCAGTTTCTGGTGGCTAGGTTTTGGATGCAGTTGACTTGCCGTGTACAGTCAATTGCACCCTAGCCACTCTACACCTTGGGGCACATCCTTTTTACTCTCACTCACATTACTGTCATCTATGGGATTGAGATTCAGATATCGGGTGGTTCAGATCCCTATCCAACCATTGTTTTCTCCCTTTTGTATGTGCTCCTCCCACGTCTATATCACCATGGTGCGGTCTCGAATGTACGATCCTTTACTGTGAGGATTCCCCACCACTTTTAGGGTGTTCTTTGGATGCTTCTTTCTTTCTCTTGCACTGGCCCCTCCACCTATTCAGTGTGGGATTCTAGCTATGTACCATATTGGAAGTTATAATTTTCCTATACTGAAAATGTATTTCCGATAGGTTCTTACTTCCAGTTGATCGTAGGGTATGTGGGAACATAAAGCTTGTGGCATGCAAAAAATGTTTGAATATAGAGGGCAGCACTGAAAGAGAATAGCTATTTATGTGAGCGGAGGTAAGTACCTATCAAAAATAGATTTTCAGTATAGGAAAATAACTTTCATTTGGTCATTTGTATTAGAAATGCATAATTGGCACATGTAATGTATAGTATATGTTAATAAATGATAATTCTATAAGGATCTGTTAGATGTTACTAAGAAGAGGAATTGGCATGGTTCATATAAATGAACTACAGTTACTATTTTTCTAGTGTATTTAATTGAAAGTCTATTCGGGCAAATCTGTATTAAACATAAGGACTTCAGCTTTAACCCATAGACCTTATGGGAAGTGAATATACTATAAGCAAACAAAAACAAATATCTGAAAGTAACTCTTCTTAATTTGATAGTATTTATAGAAAACATTGATTTTGATAATGAAGTATAGTGTAGTGTAATAATGTCTAATAAGAAATAGAGTTGAAAAAAGTAGTACTTACATACCCTAATTTTTCATGGTAATCTTACCATAAATGCAATTTTCTTTTGGCCAAATGTGCTATGACAAACGTGTAATAACAATAGAACATTAGAGATGTGTGAAATCAGCATTTTGTTGTTTCAAAATAATACTATTCTGTACAAAATAATTTTATACCATGATAATTGTAATCTCTACCATTTACCATTCCTTGTACAATAAAGAGGCACCTTTATTCGGGAATCAATAAATTGTTATTGTAGAACATTTATTTAGTGTAATTCATGAAGAAAACTGAAAAAAGTTTAAGTTTTTATATCTATACAGGTAAGAGGAATTTTACTTGTAAACAACCTAAATGTAATTTATTTTAGAATTTTTGTGCTCATCCCAAAGATTAACTTTATTTTTGCTAAGAACCTACCACCCTTTAGGAATATCTTATATTGACTTTTTCTTCTGATCTTTTTATGATGTCACATTTACTAATGAAAAACATCTTTAAAAGCAGCTATAAAAAGAACATTAACTATGATTACATAAAGCAAGAATTAGATTTTTCACATCACAGTAGAGTAAATATAGCAATAGTTTTGTTGGAAAGTTTCTAGTGGGAGTAAAAGTGTTTTTGTGTTAAATTATATCTGTTTGAAAGCTACAGAAATGTTATTTAATTCAAAGACATTGGGTAAGTTCTAGTTAGGTTTAGTGAGTATGGTAGGTGACTACAAAAGAGTTAACTGTTCTCTTCTGTTTTTATAAGGGGATGTTAGCAATATTTCTGACTTAGAACATTTTATACGAAATATTAGAATTGATTTGAATCATGTAGATATATTTTGCAATTGATTGAGAGATCAAAAATGAAGCATCAGTATCAAACAATGTTTTCCTCATGGTTTTAAATGAGATCAATAGGCAGTGTAAAAGTGCTTGAGGATTGAAGAATTGCTGATGTAACTATTATTTTTAAAGAAGTGACAGAGTTTTACATCTGTAGGGTAAAAAATTTGAGAGTTTCATAAAAGAAACTTTGCAAAATTGGGTAGTAAAACTTGATACTGTAAAAGAAAGCCAACATTGATTGATGAAAGGGAAATCTTGCTTAAGTAAACTGTTGACTTTTCTAAGATGTTACTTGTTATCTGAACAATGAAAAGTGTGAACTTGGTGTATAGAAGATTAGCTAAGAAAATTACATTGGTGGTGGTTAAGGAAAGACTATTTGATTGGATTTTAAGGTGACTGAGTGAAAGAAAGCAATTGTTATTAATGGAGTCCATTCAAATCGTGTTACTAGTGGTGTGCCTTTGCTTTTTTTTATTTACATTAATTATTTTAATAGGGGCATAATTTTCTGAAAACATTAAACTCTAGGAGTATTTCTAGCTGTATTGAGAATGTTGAAGCACTATAGAATGATATGTATCAATTGGTAAGTATGCTAAATACTTGAATAATTCTTTTGATTATAGTAAGTGCAAGGTAATGCATCTGAATTATCATAATTTGAGTTGTGTATATTTTACATAAATGGAAACCTTTTCAGTAGCATGACTGAAATATAGCATTTTGGCATAAATCACTCAAGCCATAGAGCAGTATTGCTAGCAGTAAAACTAATTGAATTTTAAGATCTATTTATAGGCAGAATGAATATAGTCAGAAGAAATAAATATATCTTTATCAGGCAGGCAGTAGCTCTGCCTATGTAGGGATGGCTGGGATCGTTCATTGAAATGGTATTTTAAATATCTCCTCAATAGATCCTCAGAACTTTACAATACTATACAGTGTTTCATTTTATAACAATATCTGTGTACTGACTGACTGAGTCCCAAATTCTGGGAATCTCTGTAAATATCATAGTAAAAAGTGTGAATTTCATGTTCTTCTTTCTTCTGCTTATTTTTTATTACATGATAACTCAAAAACCAAAACAATGGTGTCAACAAATTTCACTGAGGTGACATAGTTTTAAATGAAGTATCTGCTTTTATAAGTATTATTAATAACTATTAGTAATTTAAAAAAATCATAATTCTAGT
>NW_013666777.1:47553-56575 GCF_000517525.1 Limulus polyphemus
TAAGTTTAACATGACAGCAAATGGACAACGTTTCGATTATGACAAAACCTTGTCGAAACGTTGGACATTTGCTGTCATGTTAAACTTATATTAAAGTTTTTCTTCATTACCCATTTAAGCCGTCTCCAGCCATTATAACCTAATATTGTTGTTAGTCTATGTACTGAAAGTATAAAATGAAATGTATAGATAACAAAACAGTTTAGAGGCTCCATTGGTTAAAGAGGTTTATTTTTTATTTAAAATGTTGGTGATATAACAGAAAATAGCCTAATTCAAAAATGATTTAAGTTTAAAATTTAATTGATATTCTTATTTTCATAATAAATTTTATGCACTTGGCTCTAGGCTACGTGATCCTACCCTATGTCTTTACTTTAAGCTTATTATACCAACACTCACCACATTTATAAGGTTTCACAGCACCCCTCCTCCCTCATTGTCCCCTTGCCTCCACATCACTAAAATCGTAATGGGCAGACAGCAATTAAACTATTCTATCTGGTTTTTATGGCTCCTTCTATTTTGAGAAATCAAGCGTGAAGTGACACACACCAGTGGTTTATATATATATATAGGTTAGATTTGCAAATTAAATGACTGTATAAATTGGTGTTACGAGTTAGTGCATTTTCTTCTAGGCTTATTTTTTAACTTTTGATAATAATTTTTGGATAATTGATGAAAGTTTAAAAGCAACAATCTTTTAAGGAAAATATTGTTTTGCCTAATTGAGAAACCTTTTTCCTGATTTTCTGTTCAATAGGTGGAGCTGGTCAAGCTTGCATTGAAACTCTAAGACAAGAGGGGTTTAGAGGACGTTTGATTTTGGTTACAAAAGAAAAACACACTCCATATGATAGGCCCAAACTGAGCAAGGTGAAAATATCTTAGATATCACTGAACAGAAATGTGTTGTAAATTATTTTGTAGCAATAGACATTTAACTTAATCCTATTTGGGCCTTTCAGATGTCAAGTGTACACCTGCATATCGATTTTCAATATTTAAGTAAAAATAATAGTACTAACTGTATTTGAACAATTTCTTAGTCAGAAATATTTTGTTTGGAAAGGGTTAATTTTGGAAATATTCTGATTGGACTGACACTTTTTTAAGAAGATGATTTTATAATGAATTTAGATGCTATTATTATACTCCTTCTATTTATTTAAATTAACTTAAGACATATTGTTTCTTTGTTTAAAAAGTCTTTAATTTAATGTAAATACAATATTCTTTAGAAATGTTTACATTTTGAATATGTTAGTATGGTAATCTTTCTGCCTGTATTTCTGATTCCATTGTAAAATTTGACTTCATATTTAAACTTGAAATGTCACATTACTTTCTTATAGATATATATTCATACAAATTAATCATTTAAGCACTGGTAATTAAGAAGAAGACTTCATACTAGCTCCATGTTAAAGTAACTTAAGTGAATGGTTGCTTAACTTAGTCTTTTTATGCTGTTTTAGAGAAGTAGTGTAAAGGAATGGAAAGAGTTTGTTACTAGAAAGATTACAAAGTAGTTTTCACATACAAGACACCACTCAAGTTTATTATTAGAATTAAAAAGTTGAGTTAATTGTAGAACATACTGCACTAGAGATAGTTTCTTAATTATTATTTTGAAATATGTAATATATGGAGTGGTATATGATGATTTCATGTGAGTGATTAAAAATGATAGATCGCTAAGAAAGAAAAAAACTTACTTTTTGGAACATCAGACACATGTGGAGGTTTTCTCACTCACAAGGCAATTTAAACTGATTTTTGTCAGGAGTGATTACATTTGAATTTTAGTGTTTTAAGGCATTTTAAACTGATTTTTGCCAGGAGTGATTACATTTGGATTTTAGTGTTTTCTAGATTTAAAGATAATGTTTTGTATTTGTTCAGAAATTGAAGTTTGGATGTCTTAGGTATTAAATGCTCAAGCTGAAGACCTCCTGTTGAGGAACCAAGACTGGTATAAGGATGCAGATGTGGAAGTACAATATGAGAAGGAGGTGGTGTTTTTCATTACTCTGTATATATATATTTTTTAACATATAACATCATGATGAAGTGAATTAAGCCTCACTTGGAATACTGTGTACAGATTTGGTCTCTTTTTCTCAAATAGGAAATTGATTCATTGGAAAGGGAATAAAAAGAGATATTTGTTCTTGAGAAAAGAAGAGGAAAATATGATAATTTTGAAGATTACAATATTTTACAGGGGATCTATAAGACAAGGGCCTTTGTTTTTTGTGCTGAACTCCAAAGATAGCAGGAAAAGAGAGAACAAGTTTAAGATTTGAAAAGACAAGCTAGGTTCCAGTTAACAGCTTAATTTTTCAAACAGGATTATTTGCTTATGGAATAAGTTGCTGTCAGCAAAAGTGTAGGCTAGCACCATACAAAAAATGTAAGAAAGAAATCAATAAGTTTGTTAGGAATAAGGGAGGAATTTATGTTTTACTGTCCTCTTATCACGAGGGTGGGTGTGCAGGAGCAGATTTGAAGGACCAAATGGTCTCTTGTCATCCATTTGTCTTATGTGGAATGTTAAGTTTAATTGCATTTTGTTTATACAAACTAGAAACAAAAAATATTAATTAGTGTCTCATTCTCCACTAGAATCAAGAACAGTTACGGTAAGCTTGTTTTAGATACTCTGCTGTTTATTAACATAGTAGTAGGCTTAAAGTAAATGGCAGAAAAAATGTTTTTATATTTTCAAAAATGTATACTTTTGAAATTATTCAGGTAAATATAAGAGATAGTAATAAATAACACAAGTGTTTCTTAAAGTTTAGAATATGGTTAAACTAAGTTATTGCATTTTCAAATATTTAAAAGGAGACTGCTGAGAAACTGTAAGTTCTAAAGTGAAAATATTCTAAATTTAGGTTACTGCCATAGATGGAGAGAAAAAAGTAATTTCTTGTAAAGATGGTAGCATTATCAACTATGATAGTTTGATGATAGCTACAGGTGGAAGGTAAGTTTAATTGCATTCTGTGTATTCTAACTAGAAGTAAAAACTTGTTATTAGTATCAAATTCCCTACTAGATCATTAAGAACACTGGTAACGTATCCAAATCAGATTTGTATATTTTTCGACATTTTTTTAAAACGTTTCCTATTGTCATTTGAACGAACTCCAGGTGTGATTTGTAAAATGTGCATTTTATCAAGATTTAGGCATGTCTGTTATGATTATATAAAATAAGTATATATTGAATAAAATTGAGTTTACAAAAATTATTCTTGTAAGTGTTCAAACAAAATTTGTGGAGTGTAAGTTAACTTCCTCGTTATAGTAAAATATTTTCTTTTACAAATAATTGCATGGTGATGCTACATTTGAGCTAATGGCTGAATTCAACATTTCATATAAATAAAATGTCATTAGAAGTAAAACATCAGTTGTTTGTGCACATGTGTTTTCTTTTCTTTATAGTGACATAGAGCTTATTATTCTGACTTCTTTATACAATTCTCATTAAAAATATATTTCTCTATGGTAGCGCATAAGACTTTTCTCTACTCAGTATATTAATACAAAGTTATGATTTTTTTGTGAAGAACAAAATTATAGTAAAGTATATGTGTGTATGTTTTGTAGCATCTCCTCTTAGGTAGTAAGTACTCATATGGTCATATTTGCATGTGTGATTCTCCTTAATCAATCATAGATTGTCTTAATTTTTTCATTTTAATCAGACCAAGGATACTGGATGTTCCAGGGAAAAACCTTGCATTCATATGTCAGTTGAGAACACCAGAAGAAGCTAACTATATATCAGAGAATTCCAAAGGGAAGAAAGTAGTTATTGTAGGAAACTCCTTTATTGGTTAGTGACATAAAATCTTTCAATTTTACCTTGCTGAAGTAAAGACTATAGTGTATATCAGTATCTGTCTTAAAAAATATATTTTTAAGCACCAAAAGTTTAAAAAATATAAAGCGTGGATATCTATTTTTTGCATAAATCCTTTTTAGAGAATATCAAAATTTTTGTCCTACAGATATATTGTTTAGTAATTAGATTTGTATGTTCTGTCATTTACTCTCTTACTATGGACTCAGTCCGAGTTCAATGACCCCAAATTGACCTTTAGAGTTTCCATACTATTATTTCTAATAACATTATAAGTCTTTTGGAGACAAAAAATATCAGATATTTTATTTAAGTATTTTTATTAAAAATTTCTCCATGAATATTTGGAGTCAAAGTGTTGACAGTTTCAAGTGTAAAGTGAGTTTCATGTTAAGATTGAAAATAATTTTCCTCATGTGAAAATTGTCAGATTTTTTCCTTAGTCTCTAAAACCTCCTAATTAAATTTCAAACGTTTTTCTTTTTCAGTAAAACTTTATAATTTATATATTTTCTCTACTCTTACTCTATACAGGGTCAGTCAGTTTGGCTGACCTCATAACCATCATAAAAAAAATTTAAAATATATCTAAATTACCTTTTTTTTCTTTCGAGAATGACTTCAAATAGTAACAGGAAATTAGATTTGCTTATCCTAAATAACTTAAAGCTTGTAACTGTATATATATGTTTCTACCTAACTTTTACTTTTTTATTGCCCTTTGAACCATGTCTAACTAATAATCCTTCACATAAGTTGTAAATTACTAGGCAAATGTGTAGCTTATGTTACCCTATTGAAATAATACTGTCATTAGGCCAGTGAGATCTGACTTGTAATTATGGATGAACTTTCCAATTGTAAATACTGTTTATCATCTTAAATGTATAAGCCAAAGTTGGTACTTTTTCAACTTATTAATATTATTCTTTTTTGACTTTAGTAGTGTATTTGGCAAGTTAAAAAACAAAAATGGACCATAAAAATGTACATCGCATCTCAACCTTTATAGCTACTTTTTCTCAGACAGTTTAAGAACATGGCTTTCTTCATGAGTTTGAAAACAGAACTATCAGATAATTCATGAGATATAAAGTACAACTGAACTTTAGATTGGACATTTTTGCCTGAGTAATGTAAGATTAATCATTGATTTGAATTTCACACATCACACAAAATATTTGAAAAAGCTTACACTAATTGATTAGTGTAGGTCTGTATTGATCAATCATTACAGTTTATCAAACCCAAGCAAAGTAAACATGATTTATAATTGTAAAGTGTATGGATTCCTTCATTAAACCAGAATTTATTAGATATTATGATAATCAATGGTATAAAAATCATTATTAGTTTGATGATCAAAAACAAAAAAACAACAACTATTTGTTGACAGAATTATTTAATAAGAACATAATTATTATTTAGTGTAATTTTCATATAAATTGAAGATATAAAACTTGGCAAAGCATCCCCTGTTATTTAATATATATTTTCATGTATATAAAAGGTATTATGGTAGTGTTCAAAGGTTTGTTTACTATCTAGGAATTTGAAGTTTTGTCAGTGGCATTCAAGAATGTGAATGTTCTATTTCATTTGTATGGATTACATGTAAAAGGAAAATTTTGAATCAATTATAATCTAGTAACTATGGTGACATCAACAGTAAATTAGGCAAATTAGCACTGTCAGAGGTTCTGAATCTTCAAAGGTCAAAATCTACCCTTCATTAAAACCCTAGAAGGTATAAATGTCTGTCAGTTTGTTCTGTTGTTTAGTGTTGATTATGAAACTAATGTCATAGTTTGCTATGTTATGTTATTTCAATATATGTAGAAGGTATCAAAGAAATTCTTTATTCCTGTTTCAGTGGATTAAACGTATCTTTCAACTACAGATAACATAATGTCATTATAGGACTAGTCCATTACTGTTTTTCCAACAAGAGATGCATAAAAATAAGATTTTAACATTCTTTTTTAGCCTTGACAGGCATAAAGTTCATTCTCAAAATTTATTCTCTTTCTGTTATATTTGCATGCAGTACATTTTATACTGAGAGTTGTTTTGGTAATAACCATAACACAGTTTCCTTACATAATATACTTTGTTCCTTGTGTAGGTATGGAAGGAGCAGCTTACCTAGCAGGCAAGGCCCATTCTGTAACTGTTGTTGGACGAACTGAAATTCCATTCCTTCCAGTCCTAGGAGAGCTAGTGGGGGGACGTCTTATGAAAGTATAAATAATTTGAAGTTTTCTTGCTCAAAATTTGCATGGAAATATTAAGTGTGCTATGTTTTTTAACATTAACTTTTTATTTACCTGCTATGTGAGTTATCCAGATAAAATTGAAGGTGAAATATCATGAAACTGCAGATAGTAAATTTTGATAAGTAATTTATTCTGACTGGTAAAAAAGTGCAATAAGTGATTGAGAATGTACATATTTGTTAATTAACCTTGTTCATTGCTTCATATTTATATATTTTAGGATTTGAATGTCTGTGTCACTTCAATTAGTGATATACAGAGGTGAATATTGAAAAATCTAGCATTTTAGGCTAGTCATGGATAAAGGTTGCAAAGCAAAAGTAATATTAAGACTGGGATGTGTATATATATACACATCTGAGTAAAAATGCTGTTATTCTGTGCATAAATTACAATCAGCTTTGAACGGCTTTTATGCACAGTTCATTACTTTCATATAAAACACTATAACAGCTACATTTTTTTTCTTTGTGAGAAAAACCTAGTGAACTCTACATGTGTAGTGGTAATTTATTTACTTTATTATAAACATCCATGTAGCTGAGCAAACAAACAACAAGTAATAAAAACTATTTTGAAAAAAATAGTGACAATAGTAGGGATGGCAATGGCAAAAAGTACAGAAACAAGGTAGGAATGAATACACAAAACCATACAAAAATCCCTACATAAGTAGCCAAAAATTTCCAAGAAAAACTTTTATCTATAACTAAATGTTGAATTTCTTTCATTTGCATGAATTCAGGTTTGAATAAAAGTTTTTTAACTGAATAAAGCTATAAAGTCTTACGGTAGCTAATTTCCATAAGCTTGACTCAGTGGCTACTTATGTAGGAATATTTGTATGGTTTTGTGTATTCATTCTTACCTTGTTTCTGTACTTTTTGGAGTTGCCATCTCTACATCATCCTTATTTTTATTTTTTACTTGTTTCCCACTTTTTTTTAAACAATCAATTTTATTGAATGGCAGCTGCTACGAAGGCAGCAGTTTTAGCCTAGTGTGTCTTGATGGACATCATGTGTGAAAGTTAGTGATATGCTTATGCACTCCCCAAGTTTAACCCTTTCTCATTGGTTAGGTCAAAATGTGCATGTCACAACCTTTCATAGAGTTACATTCAAAATTTAAATAAACTACTTGATTTTCAATATATACGAATAAACTTGGCATCAAAATGTAGTCAATAAACCATATTTGAATATTAATTAAGTTTTAAGTTCTTAATTTTAAAAGAAAATGTGGGAAAAAAAACCTCAATCTCCCCTAGTATGAGAACTGTGAGGTTTGTTATCTGTGTCTTCCCTCTTTGATTTATTTACCACCCTTCCAAGAAGTTTGGAAGTTGATGTAAATTACTCATTATGATATAATTATTGTTAAGGCAAAATATGATTTACATAGCCTTCAATCTTATTTGGTTTCAGAGCCATAAACTAGAAAATGAAACCCCTCCTGCCACACCTACCTGTCATATCCTCTCTTTTACAAATTGTCAATAGTTCTCTCTGATGTTTAATATTATATTATTTATAACCAATAGAAAGCCAAAGTTTCAATCTATCAAATGACATATTATATTACATTGTTTTCTGGACAAATAATTGTCAGTTTCACTTCCAGTTCAAGCTCAATTCCCACGCGAAAGACATCGATGAGCTTAGCTGAATTTATAATGGCTCTTGTCACATAAATAGAAAGCCAGAATAATTGTAATAGTTATTGGACATATTCTTCTTTTTGCATGTTATTATTCTGTGTTTTTTGGAGCAT
This sequence comes from Limulus polyphemus, assembly GCF_000517525.1. NCBI lineage: Eukaryota > Metazoa > Arthropoda > Merostomata > Xiphosura > Limulidae > Limulus > Limulus polyphemus. The sequence continues at coordinate 55,482 of NW_013666777.1, forward strand.
TATTTAATTTTAAAAATTATTTACTGCAGTAGTACCATTAGTATAGAAAAGTAGACTTATGTATCATCAACAGTTGACAGCAAAAAAGAAGACCCAAGTAAGTACATTATTTCTGGTTTTTCATGTGTATTCTTTAGTTATTATTATAAAAGTAACTAAAATGTAAAAATTAGAAACTTTTTAGGTTAGATTAAAATTAAAGTATAAACAGATGTATATTGTTATAACATTCAAGCTATTTAGGATAAACAATTCAAGTTTCATGTTACAATTTGAACTCATTTTAGAAAGAAAAAAGGATAATTTAGATTTATTTGAAACTTTTTTGGGTGGTTATGAGATCGGTCAGATTGACCAACCTCCTATAGAGTTAGGGTAGAGAAAATAATGGATAGAAATAAAAATTTTCTGAAAAAAAAAAACATCTGATATTTATTTAGGAGATTTTTGGGATTATGCAAATGGAATTTGAAAATTTTCAGATGGAGAAAAGTATTCTTAATCTTTGTATGAAAATCACTTTACACTCAGAGTAGTCTACATTCTGATACCATATAATTAAACAGAAACTTTTAGTAAAAACACTTAATTAAAAATTCCGATTTTTTGTTATACAAAAGACTTTTAAAGCTTACTGAAAGCTTGCCAAATTTTGTGAAGATACAATAAGTACTTTCAGAGTTACAACATGTATACCACCATGGTTACAAAATTCTTTAAAATACAGGTGCCCATCCTGATAGGGTTAAAATGCAACATTTTTGGTGTGTAAGTCATCACAACAACTTCAATCATGTTTAAGAACTTATTTCAAAATAGGAATAATCTAGGTACGTACATAATTTATAATAATTGAAATGTGACTGTATTTTACAAATTACTAGTCTACTAAAACACAGCCAAGACAGGTCACTTTGTAGAGACTAAAAGTCAGTTTTATATTATTGGATACGGTACATGAGTGCACGTGCACCATGTCCTTGTAACTCTGTATTGTTAGCCAGGCATGGCTGGAAAGGTCAATATAATAAAAATGATAAATATATATAAATGTATAATGTTATGAGATTAAAGCTACTTAGTCTAAACATTTA
>NW_013666777.1:57242-68712 GCF_000517525.1 Limulus polyphemus
ATATTATCAATATTCACTTTTCTGCACATAAAATTAAAAACTTGGTTTTTTTCAACTCAGTATACAATGATATTATTTATTACTACCAACCAGTTAGTGACATAATTTCAGGATGGTGTTTCATGACAGTAACTAATATATCCCATATATCACTAGTCAAGTGTTTAATTGGATCTCATTACAAATCACTGTTTTGTAAATGTGCTTCAAGAAGGAAATTGTCAAATTTATTGTTTGTCAATGGTATGAAAGCAAATAAACATGGTAAGTAATATTTTAAGAACTTCATTCCATCTAAGAACAGGAATAATTAATATTTATGTTTTTAATCATTCCAGTTCTTAACTGAATAAAGTTTTAAGTTGAAAATCTGGAACCCTTCTATCTATAAAGAATATTTTTGATTAAATATATTCTTGTATTTACTACAAGGCAGCAGTCATTTCTTTGCTCTGAAGGAGATAAAATTAAGATTTGTAAAAAATAATTACTCAGGGTGAAGTATAAAGCTAATAGTAGATAAGTATAGGCAGATCAAGTAATTACTCAGCTCTCCAGATATGTTATGCTAGTTGCATGTCCAGATCTAAAAAGTGCTTGTCCTGAACAGATAAAGGGCTAATTAATGCCCTGTTCAAAATTTTAAAAGAAAAAATTCTGCCTATGTTTTATTTTAAAATTGAACCACAAATATGTAGTATTTTATATTTAGGGAGATGATGTAGATAGTGTACTGTATACTCACATATGTCTTGATGTGTTGATATGAAAAAAATAAAAAATATCTATTCAACTCTATGATTTTCAGTAACCATTACTTATTTAGTCTGTTCTGTAATATGTGCCTTTTTCTACTGTAGTTGTTTCAAGAAAATGGCATCAAGTTTGTTACAGCTAGTGGTGTGTCTCATTTCAATGGAAAAGATGGAAACCTTTGTGAGGTAGTGTTTACTGATAATCAGTGTCTTCCAGCTGACCTCTGCATTTTAGGAATTGGTATGGTTATAATTTTCTTTTTTTTAAATAGTGTAATGGATAGATTATATTTGGTTTTAGTTGATGTCTTTTTTTTCTACACTATTAACACTTTATCATCACTGCCACCTGTACATTTATGTATGCTAGACAGGATCTCCACCCATACATTAAGCCAATTATGGTAATGAAAAAACCCTTCCATGGATGATAAAGGGTTAGAAAGAATATATAAACTAATTTGAGGATGCTAAGGTTTATAGTCATTAAAAAAAAAAGATTAAAAACTACAAGTATCATTGCAATTGAGGAAGAAACAACATATTAAAGCTTTTGATGTTAAGTAAAGAAAAACAAAAAGCTCTGTAACAGTTTAGTAATTAAGTAAGTTTTGGACTGGAAACCTATCAATATTTTGTATTTAAGACAAAACTAGAAGCCTAGTAACACTTTAACATTTAAGTGAAAAGAAACTAGAAGCTTTGGTAACACATTAAAAGTTAAATTGGGTAAAATCACTCATTGTCTGTGTAAAATTTTATAGAAGACCCCAACAACAATTAGTGGGATTAACTGGTATATTGATGATATTTTAATTTCAATATTTTTGTGTAACTTTTATGTACACTGTAATCAAGAAAGTAATGGACCACAAGCAATATGGTGCAAATAGTTTAGAAAAATGTGTTTTAAAAGGCAGTGGGGTCCATATGACCTCACTTGTAATTTCAGAGTTGAGTAATAAAGGATCAAAAACTCAGTAACAATTTAATGGCTAACTAATGAAGGTTTGAAAGCCCAGTACCTCTTTCTTAGCTAAATAGCAAAAGGGAGGAGCCTTAGTAGCATATAGTTAGAAACAAAATGTATGAAACCTAGTAACTCTTGCACTTAGCTAACAAAAGGCTACAAACTTTCTAATACTTTTATAACTAATTATTAAAACATAAAAACTACATAACAAAAGGAAAGAAGCTTACATTTATAGTTGAATAAGAAAATAAAAAAGTTTGCCATGTTTATAATTGAGTGACAAAAGATAAGAGGCCTATTAACACTTATAGTTCACTAGCAAAAGATGAGAAATTCATTATTCTTTTTTATAGATAAGTAATAAAAGATAAGAAGCTTATCACTACTATAGTTGAGTTACAAAAGATGGCATCTTTTATAAGTAAATAATGAAAACTTTTGTCATGCTGATATTCATGATTTAAATTTGTTATTTACTGTCATCATCAATTTTAAAATGTAACTTTCTAGTTTTGTATCCTGTTCAAATTAGATTTTTTTTTTCGTTTTTGCAATCAACATAAGCTTTTCTTTGTTTTGATTTAGGAGTGACACCGTCTACTGACTTTTTGAAAGATTCTGGAATTAAGGTCAACGAACAAGGCCAGATTATTGTAGACAAAGTAAGAAATAGAGATATTGTAGGAAAGAGTATGAATTTAAATGGGAAATAATTAGCTTTTTGATCACAGTAGTTTGTTCTGCTTCATGTATATTTTGAGGCAGTGGAGGTATCACAGCTAAGAAACACATAGATTTCTATGTCCAGTCCGTACTCTTCTTTTTATAGTGCCTGCACAGTTTCCTTCCCTTTCCCTGGAACCCGTTCCTCGCTCTTATCCCTTATCAATCTTCCTCTGTTTGGGATCTTTCCCCTTCTATCCTCACCAATTGAGATCGCCTTTTGCTTCGATTGGCTTCTTCCTCCTTGTCTCCCCCCCCCCCCCCGAGATTTTTCGAGGTGTCTTCTCATCAGATTTGACACCTCACCTTTTCCCTCGCCTTTCGTCTTTGTCAGTCATTGGAGGAAATCCTACAGTTGGGCATGTGGACTACACCTAATACGATAATCTCTCATTATTTACACCATATCGCAGTTTCTTCTTCATCGGGTTTTCGTCTTCCACGTGTGGTTGTTCTTCATATTTCAGTGCAACTTTGACTGGGTAAGTTAATATTCATGCTTTTTCTTTCAGGGGCCCATGCTTCATTTCCTCATTATTTGGATCTCACTCTGTGTTGAGTGGTTCCTGACCAAGTATTCTTTAACTTGAAATCTGCACTGTGCAGCTATGTTGACTTGCGCTTTATCTTACATGGCTTCGCAATGCTCACTGTTGAGATGGGGTGTTCCACAAGATCGCTTGTAGGTGAATAACCTCAAGATGTACTTGCTTCATAAACTTGCTCATTCTGGACCATACCACTCATGGACTGCGTAGGTAAAGCAGAAGGGGATAGCTGCCCATCCCTGCCATGCCTTGTATTGAATAAATCAGTATGGTCTGCTTTTCAAAATAGGGTTTCGTGGTCACCCATTGCACTGTCTCAGGTAATGATGTTCCTCCGGACTCTCCACTGCATTCTCACCCCCATTTCTTCTAGTGGAGTATGCGAGTCTTTACCACATTCCAGTTGCAAGCTGCTGGGATGGTCGACCATGGAGGCATCCTCCTGAATGGGTTCCACACAAAGATGGCTATAACAATTCAGTGTAGATTAGGGTGTTGGTGTTCTGCAGGTGTGGATGATGTGATATCCTCTAATATGCAGTATGCATTCACTAAGGAGTTAGACGTCAAAGTGCAGTTCACCCCTTCGATTGGGATCCCTCATCCTACTCCCATGTGGATATCAGTACCCTGTGGCTGGGTTTTGGATTTAGATTACAACCAATCAACATAAGTCCCCACACATGTTTAGGGTGTTATCTTCCTCCCTCTATCATACTCCTTATATGTTGGGGGGGTCACAGTGGAGATAAAGGGGGATTTTTCCAGTTCTGTCCTGTTTGCTATCTCTTGTTGTATCTTAATCTGAGGATGTTATTGCTTTTCAGGTGGTTCTGCTCAGTCTCACTGTTGGAGGAGTTGGTTTATATTAGATGGACATCCTTTCGATACCAGATGTCTGGTACATGGATCAATCAATTATATCTAACATATGTGTCATGCTCAGGAGTTAGAATGGTTCTAGATTCCTATTGGTCTCTTGAACTTGAGGTGAAGACAGTATGATCCTCATCCTACCCCATGTGGATCTCAGTTCCCAGCGGCATCAGTTTTGGATCTAGTTGACTTACTGAGTATGGTCCTTCATACCCTAGCCACTCTATACCTAGGGGCACATCCATTGTTTTACTCACTTTTATACTTGGTGGGATTGAGTTACATATATATTTACATGCTCCTCTCTTTTTCCGCCCTTATCTACTTCATATTTCATGGATGGGCGAAAAGTATACCTGTTTCAGAGGTGGTGCAGTTCCCATCATCAGATCTTTGGATCTGACTCTCATTTCCAGGGGTATCCTTTGGATGCTTTTGGGGGGTACTTCTGTAATTCCCTTGCACCGGTCCTGCCTCCTAATCAATGTAGGGAAGTACCATATCAGAAGTTATAATTTTCCTATAGTGAAAATGTATTTTCGATAGGTACTTCCCTCTTCTCACCCTTCCTCCCCACTTTCCTCCAGTGCTTTCATCTTCAGCCAAACCTTGAAGTGATAGTTTGGTAGAGGCATATAGAGGGAGTTGCATGCATCACGTATGTCATGCTCCTATTGGTGGAGAAGTGATGCATGATGATTTACATGAGAGACATGTTGGAATCATTCGATTTCAATAGGGGGGGAGCAGAAGGCTTGTGACATGCATAAAGAAATAATTTCCATATAAAGGGCAGCACTGGATGAGAATAATTAATCTTGTGAGAGGAGGGAAGTACCCGTCAGAAATACGTTTTCAGTACAGGAAAATTATAACTTTTCAACTGTAAATTGTATATTTTTGTGTAAGTTGTTTTTGTGTTGAAGGAATTTTGTTTGTTCACTTTGACAAGTAAAGTTGCAAAATATATCACCTACATATTTAAGCCAAAATGCAGGCTTACATAAGGAAGTGACTATGGCATGTTGTTCTTTGTGATGTAAGAAACGAGTAGCCACAGTACCTGATAATGGATTTCCCATGGCAAGTCCATGTAACTGAAGGAAATACAATTATCTATATTGAAAGTAAATATATGTGGCTAGTTGTAATAGTTTGATTAGGTGTTCTTGTTTCAAGTTGATTCTCTTTTTGGGGTCATTTTTGCAGTAAGTTCTATCACTTCATGAGAAGGGGTTTGAGGAAATAGGTTTACAGCATCAAAGCTAGACATACTAATGCTACTGTCTAAACTATGTAAGTGTTGTAGGAGGTGTGAAGTGATTTTTAATTGGGTGCTTAATTTGGAAATATAAGGTTCCAAAATCCAGTTAAAGTACTTACCAAGGTTGTAGTTTAAAGAATTATAAGACATAATTGAGTGTAAGGCTATTGGGTTTTTATGAACTTTCAGTAAATTGTAGGTTTTTGATTAGTTTGTATGCAAAAAATTGTAAAGTTTAAAAATAATAGTTTTTTCTTTGAATAATATTTTGAGTAGTTTGCTAAATTTTTTGTTGTATGTTAGGTTAAAGTCAGTATCTGACCAAGTAAATTTAGATGTATCATTCAATATATTTACCCTTAAGGAATCATACTGTTTGACTGCTAAATTCATGATAAACTTTTCATTATCGGCTCTTAGGATAACAATGTCTTTGTTGCTTCTGAAATATTTTAGGCCTTTTCTTTATGCTGATGTCAAATTATGTTTTTTAGTCTTCTTAATGTTTAGTATTTTCAAAGTATTTTTGTGTTTTTTTCACTAAATTCATCTAAAGTTTGGTAATGTACCTGCTTTTGGTTTGATAGGGAAATTGCTCATTATATTGTTTCTGTCTTTTGGAATTATGAATGTTTCTGGTGATTCTTAGTTTTACTGTGAATTAGACACACTTTCTGCTTGAGGTCTTGGACTTGGGATTAGTTGCTATTGCTAGGATTTGTGATTTGATTGTATTATTACTTTCCAGTAAAGGTCTTTATAGCTAGTTTTTAAATATAACACTGGGATGGTGGGAGGAGTTACTGTATAGTTAAGACCTTTATTTAGTGTTGTAGTTTGAGATTCACTGAGATGAAAGTTCACAAAGTTGATTTACATTGTTCTTTACAACACGTCATGATTTGTTTCTTTTGAACCGTGCAAACAGATGAAGTTTTCTTGCTTTCTATCTAGATTTCATTTAATAGTTAAGCTTTTAAAGCAGGTGCTTTTCTGTATTAATGATGAATATAAGTTATAATTATCAGGGTTAGTGAAACGTGAGATTGCTTCCTAGGTTAAGTTCATTTTTGCAGAGAAATGTCAGTTCTCTGTGCTTTTCCTTTATAGTTTGTTTTTAAAAGTTTCATTTGAACTTTTTCTATGATACTTTTTATTTTATGTTAAACTGGAGATTTAGTTTTATTTTTCAGAAGGTTAGTGTCAACTTTTCTTTTTTTTGCATGTTTTTTGAAAGGTTAAACTTAAAGTTACATTCTTCAATCTTTTTTATATCTATCCTTAACATAAGCAGATTCGTTCAATGAAGCTTATGTTGTTTGATTGTAACATCAGGCTTATTTGGCTTTTGTACAATTCAGGATGAGGAAATTAGACTATATCTTTGGTTAAAAGGGATTGAGGATGTATGTAATTTCTCTAATTCTTATGCATTTTAGATGGCATCTTGTAGTTTTAGCATTTTTACCTTAGGTGCTACTTCTTGGTTTTGAGGAAACAGGTTAGGCTTATAAATGTAGTGATGTAAGACTAAAGTGATAGGAAATTTGTATGTTAGACACAAAATAATTGCTGCTGTACTTTGAGTTAATAAATAGTTGTTTTATGTTAAGAAGTTGAACACCAAACAAAATGAGCTGAAAATGTATTTTGTTTGTACTGGCAGTATATGCAAACCAACAAGGAAGGAGTATTTGCTGCTGGTGATATTGTGAACTTCCCCCTGAGTGTACTTGAAAACCAAGAAGTGAATATTGGTCACTGGCAAATTGCTCATGTCCATGGTAAGTTCTGTATTATCCCATCTTAGTTGTGAGATTGAAACCGTCATAATATACAGCAAAAAAAGTCTGAAACCAGAATGTATGGTAGACTTTGTTTTACAAGTCGTGCACAAGTGTCATTGTTAGTAAGTTGGAGTTGGTTTTGTTTCATATGAAAAGTTTAAAAATTAGTGTTTAAAAAAAGATGTTCATCCTGATGAGGAGCATCTTAAATTTGAAGTACAGTTTTCTAAGTGAGGGTAATGATCATCAATCAGTAAATCTTGCTAAATGCTATTGTTGATGTGACATACTATGTTACTAGGCCTAACGATACTGATAAAAATCATATTTGACTTCAGTTTTTTCTTGTTCCATTTAAAATGTCTATATTATAGATATGAAACCATAGGTGGAAAAAAGCATTTCAGATGCATATTTTGTCCCCCACATGTCACTGCTTAGGAGCTTTTTTAATGCAAAAGTTTAACTGAAATGCCATAGGGTGGGATTACAAGAGGGCAAGTAGTAGCTTTTTTCCTGTGGGATATAGTATACATGACATTCAGAATAATTGAAACTTTTTTGCCCCCCCCCCCCCAACCTGAATTCACTGTGCAAATTCCCCCCTATTGAGTAGAAAGGCTGCCTTCATTGAGTGCATAGTCTCTTGTCACTGTGCTTGTTCTTATTTCTTAACTTATAAGAAGAATAGCTTGCTGGTTCATCAGTTCTTGTGATTTGATAGTAAAAGTTAAATAAAATAATAATAAATAACTAATTACTTAATTATGAATTATAAATAAAATAAATAATTTTGAGTTACTATTTCTTACTCTAATTAACAATTAATTGTTAATTCAGCAGCTGAAGCATATTTATACTGCAGAGTTGTGTTAGTTTAAAAAATAGTATTTTAAAAATCTAATATGAAGGACCACAAAGTTCAACACTTTATTTAACTATTTTTATATGTTCCTTTTTCATAAATTTAAACTAAGACACTTGCATTGCATTTCTGTTTCTTATAGGATGCTATACATTTGTTGTTAAGTACATATAAGTAGGTGGATAAATATAGCAGTGGTGGAGACTGGCATCTTACAAGAATATGAGGGAAATTGGTTATTTCCTAAAAAAAATAAAGGATGTGTTTAATTTCTACTTTTTCTTGAGGGTGGGTGTGCAGGGACAAACTTGAAGAACCTTATTATATTGTCCATATGTTGAGTTACAGGAAACAAAAACACACAGTTTTCAAGAAAAGCAGTTATTATTATTTTTTGGAACAAGGTAAAAAGATTACCTGTTAATTTGGAGACCAAGTTTACAAATCTTTGCACAAAACTGTTTTCATTGAATCTAATGGAATCATCTTCTTTCAGTATGACAGAAACATTGTCATAATTATTGCATGTACACAAAACTGTATACACCTTCCAAGTTGAACTGTTACATTACACTAAACTTTACTTTAAATAACTATAATTTGAGAAAGTTACCTAATAACACAATAAGAGTAAGGTAATTGTTCTCTCATGCTACAGCATTTAAAAGCCTGTGTTAGTGTGGAAAACATTCATTGCTATCTGATTATATATTAAGAGTAAGTAAGATACTGGCCCCTTTGGATCATTTATTATTAAGATGAACAATACCTATACTTAATAATAATAATGAAACTTAAAGTATAAATCAAAATTAAGATTAACAATAAATGGTAATTAAGCACTTTTCAAAATTACAGCATTACAAAAAATGCATTTGCACTAAGCAAATTATTTTAAAACATAAATTGCATATAAAAATTACATCAACTCGTGCACTTTATTATGTACTTTTAATGCTTTGGTCGATTAGAATTTTTCACATGTGTTTTAAATTCCTTGGGTAACAACTCAGTATAAATTGTTCATTGCTTATTTTTCCACTGCTGTGACCAGATATAACGGTTTTGTTTTTAACACATTCTCCATTGACATCTATTCTTTTCTTCTCTGTATGACTGTATTCTTTTTCCAACAGTCTTGGTTATTTGTAATATAGTTACACTCATTATGAGGATATGGAGCTGTTAGTTCCATCCTTTGTGTACTTAGGAGGACATTTTTCCACTTGTTACATATACAATTGTTAGAGGATATCGGAAACAGTAAGGTCAGTAAACATTAAAACTATCAATAACCAAGCAGTTCTGTAATTGAAATTAAATTCATGCATGCTTATATGTAATATTTAGAAAAAAATAATTTTGCCAATTTTGATAATTATTTCTGAAAAACTGAGAATAGTTAACAAAACTTTGGAATGCAGCATGTATTGATTCACAATTACATTCCCACATAGTCACAATATTGTATATTTCATTTTCTTCAATGACTTGATAAATCCTTATTATGATTACAATAATTGTTTAGTGTTTGTGTGGACCAAGCCTATTTTTGTGGTGGAGCTGAACTCTTCTTTTTTTTTTCCAACAAGAGATTTTTAAATTAGTCGAGATATCATTTATAATTTAATAAGTTTATTGAAATTATTCACATTATATATCAAATTTTTACTTGTAAAAAGGCTTATAATAATATTTGATTAATAAATTACTCTTATTTATATTTATGATTATGAAGTTAAACTAAATACAACCACAAGTCTGATTTTAACAATTCAGCCATGCTTTTTCCAAGTTTTCTATGATATATTGCATCTCAATTAATTTGTATTGATAATGCCATTATATTTGTATATTAGTAAAATAAATATTTTAAAATTTAAACAACAATTTTCACATAATTATATTTGCACTTAAATTGATTAATTTCGAAACAAAAATTTATCTTTACAACATACCAAAACTTTTAATGTGACACCAATGCTTCCAAGTTCCTTTTTGACTTAATTTTTGCCTCATATGCCACTGGGTGTGCATACAGTACTCCCCATCTTTCCTAGCTGGATTTTGTTGAGATACAACAAATACTAAATTTTTGAGCTCCTGTTTGTTTTTGGTTACAAAAATAGTACTGGTGGCAGTGATTGGTAAATTTGTTTCTTAAACTTCTTCAGTACTCCATACAAACTAGCTTTAAAACAAAATCCTTGGAGAATGAATTTAAGGTCCTGCAATTGGTAAAAAATATTTCTTTAGTAAAAATCTGTTCCAAGTTTCATAATGTTAACATGATGTATTCAAACAACTGGAGACACCTTACTTGAAATAAAATATTGGTTTGCAGAGAGCAAAAAGCTATATGTAATTAACAAGATTTTGCCTAATACTGTGTATTGAAGCAACCTTTAATTTTTGGTATATCTTTATACCTTGACCAAAGTAGTTTTGTAGACCCTTAAACCTCTGAATCTGAAAAAAATAAAATGAACAGTGACAGATGACTAGTAATACATGTTTTCATTGTTGTATATTATTGTTCCTAATTTTTCCTCCAAACTCAAGCATTTCAACAACACAGATGATACAAATAAGTCAGTTTTTAGGATTATTTTGGTTTCATAATAATCTGCAATGTGCCATTCTGAAGTTCTTTTAAACTTAATCAATAGACCCTACCTGCATGCCTAAAGTTGTGATCCAACATGCTTTCGTAAATTTTAATAATTATTTGAACCCCTCGGTAATTCTAAGAACTTAAAGAGTGAAAGAAGGAAGAGTATGTAATAATGTGTCAACAATACTATACCTGCCATATCCAATGCCAGTGAGTCCTTTTGCCTAATACCAAGGCTCATCAGGCCAGCTGGAGTAAAACAGATCTAGGCACTATTTATATCGTCAATTGTATGACTGTTATGATGTGAACTAGATTAAGTAAATGACTTGTAATTAATACAAAAGCTATTTAAATCATTTACAAATCAGAATTATGGTAAGTCAGATTAGAAACATAATATATATATATATTATTTGTTTATAATTGAAACTAGTTATTTATTTATTTATTATTGTTTTTATTTGAATTGACTTTACTATCATTCAGAAGAACTGGTGAAACAGCATGCTGGTCTTCTTGTCCCCGAAGTAGGTTAAGCAACCACAACTTCAACTGGAGAAAAATTACAGTAGTTGTTCTAAGAACTTATGAGTGGAAGTAAAGAAGAATTTATAACAATGTCATTCACACTATATCTGTAATATCTAGTGCCAACAAGGCTTTTCATCCAATACCAGGGCTCCTCAAGCTGAGCATGAGCAGCAACTGTTATGGTTTGAAGTAGAGTTACTGAAGAGTCTGATTTAAAATCCATATTGGATAAACCAAGAGGAATTGAGAAAGAAAATGTAATATAATACAAATTTTATCAAAAATATCAGGTATACAATGCTTTGCCAAATTTCATCAGTTGAAACCATACAATACTACTTCATGATGATGAGGAACCCACTTAAAGTAAATATGTATATTTATAGTAGAGACAGCTGATATGGGTATTAAATACTTTTATTTAAAACACAAAACAGTTAATGTTTCAACCTACTTCGGTCATATATACACCTGGAAAAAAGTTAAGCACCCCCGTGTTTTTTCAAATGATTCAGATTCGACGTTCTTGTG